>NC_090815.1:132072618-132375648 GCF_000390325.3 Nicotiana tomentosiformis | reverse complement strand
ATTATCTTGACCGTTTCCATGAGGTGCTGCGGAACATGGGTATAGTTGAGACCAATGGGGTTGATTTTGCTGTATTTTAGATGACGGGTTCCACCAAGAGGTGGTGGAGAGATTATACATTGACCAGACCAGTCGGATCTCCTGCACTTACCTGGGAGCAGTTCTCTTAGATATTTCTAGAGAAGTTCCTTCCTATCACATTGATAGAGGATTACAGCAAGCAATTTGAGCATTTACAGCAGGGTAGTATGACTGTTACTCAGTATGAGTCCCGTTTTATGGATTTGGCCCGTCATGCTCTCCTTTTACTACCTACTGAGGGAGAGAGAGTGAGGAGGTTTATTGAGGGACTCACTCACCTTATCAGGCTTCAGATGGCCAAGTAGACCGAAAGCGATATTTCTTTTCAGGCAGCTGCTAATGTCGCGAGGAGGATCGAGATAGTTCTTGCACAAGAGAGAGCGAAGAGGTATGATAAGAAGCCTCGTCAGTTCGGTGGTTTTACTGGTGCCTCGCCTAGAGGCAGGGGTAATTTTGGTAGGGGTCATCATCCCAGACCGTTTCATTCAGCACTTCATGCATCTCCAGGTGCTTCAGGGAGTCACGATCCTATTATGCCTTACTCTGGGCAGCCAGCACTTAGTGCACATTCATCTCCTATCAGTGCACCACCACTCCAGAGTCACTACAGCGGTTATCCGACCCATTTGGGTTAGCTTTAGCAGCCATGAGATCAGGATGGATGTTATGAGTGTGGGAACTTTGGTCACATCAGGAGGTATTGCCCTAGGTTGGTGAGTAACGAATCTCGGCAGGATTCTCGTGCCATCATACCAGCACCAGTTGCTTCACTGCCTGCTCAACCAACTAAAAGTAGGGGCATGCAGCTAGAGGTGGAGGTTAGGCTATTAAAGGTGGAGATCAGGCCATTAGAGGTGGAGGTCAGACCGTTAGAGGTGGAGGCCAACTAGTTAGAGGCCGTCCCAGGGACGCAGTTCAGAGTGGTGGGGCTCAACCCTGATTTTATGCTTTTCCAGCTAGGCCTGAGGCCGAGTTATTTGATGCTTCAGTTCTATTTGATTCGGGATCTACTTATTCCTATGTGTCCTCATATTTCACTTCATATTTGGTTGTTCTTAGTGATTCTCTGAGTGCTTCTGTGTGTGTATCTACATAGGTAGGAGACTCTGTTGTAGTAGGTCATGTCTATCGTTTGTGTGTGGTTACTATTGATAGTCTTGAGACTAGTGTGGATATTCTACTTCTTGATATGGTAGATTTTGATGTCATCTTTGGTATGGATTGGTTGTCACCTATCATGCAATATTGGATTGTCATTCCAAGATAGTGACCCTAGACATGATGGGGTTACCTCGGTTAGAGTGGAAAGGAACTTCCGGCCATTCTACCAGTAGGGTTATTTATTATATGAAAGCTCGGCGTATGGTCGAGAAAGGGTGTCTAGCCTATTTAGCTTATATTCACGATCCCAGCGCGGATGTTCCTTCTATGGACTCAGTACCAGTGGTTCGTGAATTTCTAGAAATATTTCCCGCAAATTTGCTGGGAATGCCACCCGACGGAGATATTGACTTCTGTATTGATTTGGCTTCGGGCGGGCACTCATCCTATTTCTATTCCACCATACCATATGGCCCCGCTGGAGTTGAAATAATTGAAGGAGAAGTTACAAGACTTGCTTGATCAGGGATTCATTAGACCAGTGTCTCATCCTGGGGTGCACCAGTACTATTTATAAAGAAGAAAGATGGCTCTATGCATATGTGTATAGATTATCGACAATTAAACAAGGCCACTATCAAAAACAAATATCTGTTGCAAAGAATTGATGACTTATTTGATTAGATTTAGGGTGACAAGGTATTTTCGAAGATCGATTTGAGGTCTGGTTACCATCAGTTAAAGATTAGGGCATCTAATGTCCCTAAGACAGCTTTTTGAACTCGATATGGGCATTATGAATTCCTAGTGATGTCATTTGGGTTGACAAATGCCCCAACAACATTTATGGATTTGATAAATCGGGTGTTCAAGCCCTATTTGGATTCTTTTGTGGTTGTATTCATTGATGATATCTTGATTTACTCCAGCAGTCGAGAGGAGCATGAGCAGCATCTTTGGAGTGTACTACAGATTTTGAAAAATAATCAGTTATATGCTAAATTTTCAAAATGCGAGTTTTGGTTAAACTCGGTTGCCTTTTTTGGGCATGTTGTATCGGCAGAAGGCATAAAGGTGGATCCTAAGAAGATTGAGGCTGTTCATAACTGGCCTAAACCTACCTCAGTTATAGAGATCCGGAGTTTCCTGTGTTTAGCAGTTTACTATCGTCGGTTCGTGGAAGGGTTTTCATCTATAGCAAGCCCATTGACCAGATTAATCCAGAAAGGTATCCCATTCAGATGGTCAGACGAGTATGAGTTGAGCTTTCAGAAGCTCAAGACCGCTTTCACTACGACGCCAGTATTGGTATTACCCACAGGTTCAGGATCGTATACGGTATATTGTGACGCAAATCACATTGGGCTTGGTGCAATATTAATGCAAGATGGCAGTGTGATTGCATATGCATCGCGGCAGTTGAATGTTTACGAGAAGAATTATCTTGTTCATAACTTAGAATTGGCAGCCATTGTTCATGCACTAAAAATTTGGAGGCATTACCTCTACGGTGTCTCGCGTGAGGTATTTACTGATCATCGTAGTCTTAGAATTCATTCAAACAAAAAGATCTTAATTTGAGGCAGAGAAGATGGTTGGAATTATTGAAAGACTATGATATCACTATTTTGTATCACCCCGTAAAGGCCAATATGGTGGCCGATGCTTTGAGTAGAAAGGCTGTGAGTATGGGAAGCCTTGCGTATATTCCAGTTGGTGAGAGGCCGTTAGCTGCAGATGTTCAGACTTTGGCTAATCAGTTCATGCGGTTAGATATTTCAGAGCCCAGTCAGGTTTTAGCTTGCACAGTCGCTCGGTCTTCTTTATATGAGCGCATCAGAGGGCGGCGGTATAATAATCCTCATTTACTTGACCACAAGGATATGGTGCGACACGGTGATGCCAAGCAGGTTGCTATGGGGGAAGATGGAGTTCTACGAATGTAGGGTCGTATTTGTGTGGCTAATGTGGATGGACTTCGTGAATTAATTCTTGAAGAGGCACACAGATCCAGGTATTCTATTCATCGAGGTGCAGCCAATATGTATCAAGATTTGCGGCAACATTATTGGTGGAGGAGAATGAAGAAGGATTTTGTTGCATATGTAGCTCGGTGTCTGAATTGTCAGCAAGTTAAGTACGAGCATCAGAGACCTGGTAGTTTGCTTCAGAAGTTAGAAATTCCTGAGCGAAAATAGGAGCATATCACTATGGATTTTGTTGTTGAACTCCCACGGACTCAGAGAAAATTTGTCGCAGTTTGGGTTATTGTGGACAGGTTGACCAAGTCAGCACATTTCATTCCAGTGGCCGTTACCTATTCTTCAGAAAGGTTAGCTGAAATTTACATTCATGAGATTGTCCGCCTTCACGGTGTGCCCGTGTCTATTATTTCAGATCGAGGTACAAAGTTTACCTCACACTTCTGGAGGGTTGTACAGTGTGAGTTAGGAATGCGGGTTGAGTTGAGTACATCATTTCATCCACAAACAGACGGACAGTCAGAGCACACCATTCGGATATTAGAAGATATGCTTCGCGCTTGTGTTATAGACTTTGGAGGTTCTTGGGATCAGTTCTTGCCACATGCGAAGTTTGCTTATAATAATAGCTACCAGTCGAGCATTCAGATGGCTCCAAATAAGGCATTATACCAAAGGCGATGTCGTTCGCTAGTTGGTTGGTTTGAACCGGGAGAGGCTCGGTTATTGGGTACCAATTTGGTACAGGATGCCTTGGATAAGGTCAAAGTTATTCAGGATCGACTTCGCACAGCTCAGTCTAGGCAAAAGAGTTATGCTGACTGCATGGTTTGTGATATTGCATTCATGGTTGGAGAAAGAATATTGCTTCGGGTTTCACCTATGAAAGGTGTAACGAGGTTCGGAAAGAAGGGTAAGTTGAGCCCTAGGTATATTGGACCCTTTGAAATTCTTGAAAGGGTGAGCGAAGTAGCCTACAAGCTTGCACTACCACCTACTTTATCAGCAGTTCATCCGGTGTTCCATGTGTTTATACTTCGAAAATATCATGATGATCCGTCCCATGTGTTAGATTTCAGCTCAGTCCAATTGGACAAAGATTTGACTTATGAAGAGGAGACAGTAGCTATTCTAGACCACCAGGTCCAACAATTGAGGTCTAAGAGTTATCCTTCAGTTTGGGTACAATGGAGAGGTCAACCGGTAGAAGCATCTACCTGGGAGTCCAAGTCGGTTATGCTGAGTAAATATCCACACCTTTTCACAAGCTCAGGTACTTTTCTAATTCCGTTCGAGGACGAACGTTTGTTTTAGAGGTGGAGAATGTGATGACCCAAAAGGTCATCTTTAAATTTAATAATTAATTTTGTATTCTAAGACCTCGAAAAGAACTATTTATCATTCCTCGACCTGCGTGCGCAATCCGTATAATATTTCGGAAAGTTTTTATTTGAAAAAATGGATTAAAATGTGAAATAGAGCCTTAAAACTCAACTAAGATGACTTTAGTCAACATTTTGAGCAAACAGATCCGGATTAGTATTTTGACAGTTCCGGTAGGTCCGTATCGTGATTTGAAATTGGGTGTATCCCCGAAATTTAATTTGGGGGGCCCTAGTTCAAGTTATGGTCATTTAACCGAAACTAGTAATTTAAAGGCTAAGATTTCCAAAAGTTTGACCACAGAGTTAACTTTTTGATACCGGGGCCGGAATTCGATTCTGAAACTTTGAATAGCTCTGTTATGTCATTTATGACTTGTGTGCCAAATTTGAAGTCATTCCGGATTTATTTAATATGTTTTGGCATGAGATTTGTACATTAAAAAGTTTAAAACTCAAAAGTTCGAATAGGGGTGTGAATTGTAATTTCAGCATTGTTTGACGTGATATTAGACCCTAAGTAAGTCCGTATTATGTTACGGAACTTGTTGGTATATTCGGATGGGGTCCCGAGTACCTCGAGTGTGATTCGAGTCGAAATCGGAACAAGAATTGGACTTAAGAAAAAATCTGAAATTTGGCCTTCTAGTGTAATCGCATCTATGGATTTTGACCGCAGGTGCGAGCTCGCAGAAGCGAGCCTTCCATTGCAGATGCGCCCAGGCGTGACTGGGCTTCGATCACATAAATGGACAGCTCCTCGCAGAAGCGGGACTGGGCTGGCTTGGGGGTCTTCGCAGGTGCAACCATTTTGCGCAGAAACGGATGTCGCAGGTGCGACAGGAATGTCCGCAGATGCGGAACTTCACCTGGCAGCCTGGCATCACAAATGCGAACCTTGTCTCACAAATGCTGATCCGCGAATGCAGAACTTTTATCCGCTGATGCGAAAATGACTGGGCAGAGCCCATAAATTCGGAAGTCGCTATTTTTACTCATTTATGAGTTTTAAGTCTCGGATTTAGGCGACGTTTGGGCGATTTTCACGCGAAAATATTGGGGTAAGTATTTTTTATACTATATTGATTATATTTCATGATTCCATACTCATTTATATCATGAATCTGTTAATTTATGGAAGAAAAATCAGATTTTTGTTATATCTTCCAAAAACGAAAATTTTAGATTTGAAGGTATATTTGATATCGGAATGGGACAAATTTTTGTATGGTTGAACTCGTATCGGAATGAGTGTTCGGATTTCATGAGTTTTTCCAGGATTTGAGACATGGGTCCCACTATTGAGTTTTAAAATGAATTTCAGATTTTAATCCAGAAAATTAGTAAATTCATATGGAATTAATTCCTATGATTCTTATTGAGTATATCGAATTGTTTGTGAATAGATTTGAAGCTTTTGGAGACAAATTTAAAAGGGAAAGCTGTGATCGAGTAATTGATTAAAATTTGCAAAGCGAGGTAAGTGTCGTGGTTAACCTTGACTTGAGGAAAAAGAACCCTTAAATTATTTGTTATGTGAAATGCATGTGAACGGCGTATAGGCGAGGTGACGAGTGTCTATATGTCATCAAATTAATTATTTGCATAATTATTTGAAAATCATAAATTGTTCTAAGACCCGAATTAATTGTTATAATAATTATTTTTCTCCTATTCTTTATCAAATATTAATTTTTGAATTACATGCTTATTTGATTTATGTGTCTTAATTGTTACTTGACATTTACCATATTAAATATTAAACTGCCTATTTTCTCCCTGATTTACATAATAAATTTTTATTTGTCATTGTTTGTTTCATAATTAAATCATAATTATTGTATGCTTGTTGTCTTAAAACTTTTATATCAATTGTTGTATTTATTGGGACAATTTCTTCTATAAGAATTGGTAAATGGACATATTGGGGGATCGGATTGCTCGCCGCAACAGATTTGTTTAAAAGTCCATATTGGGGGGATAGGGTTGCTCGCCGCAACAAACTTGTTTAAAAGTCTATATTAGGGGATCGGGTTGCTCGCCGCAACAGAATTATTAAAAGTCTATATTGGGGGATCGGGTTGCATGCTGCAACGGAAATTGATTGAAATAATAATTGATTATGACTGTTGAGTTGGCTTTAACTATTAGAAATGAGTTACCTAATTTAATTCTATTATTGTGTTTATTACTATTATTGCGTACATGTTAATGTAAGTGACCTGCCTTAGCCTCGTCACTACTTCGTCGAGGTTAGGCTCGACACTTACAGTACATGGGGTCGGTTATACTGATACTACACTCTGCACTTCTTGTGCAGATTTCGGAGTTGGTCCCAGCGGCGTACCATAGACTTGCTCGGATTTCAGCTACCCAGAGGAAACTTGAGGTATAACTGTACGGCGTCCGTAGTTCTGAAGTCTCCGTCTATTTTACTTTAGCTGCGTGTTTGTTTTCAGATAACTTTATTTTATTCAGACCTTTATTTGTATTATTCTAGATGCTCGTGCACTTGTGACACCAATTCTGGGATAGTATTTAGACACCGTTATTTTTATGAATTATTCACTACATTTCAGACTTTACTTTCGCATTTGTTTCTTTGTTATTAATAAATTTAAAAATTGTTTTAAATGGATAATATTATTCTAACGTTGGCTTGCCTAGCAAGTGAAATGTTAGGCGCCATCACGGTCCCGAAGGTGGAAATTTTGGGTCATGACAGTAGTGGAAGAAGGTCATGCCGAGATAAATTCGATAAGTTTAACTTGGGACTGGAGAAACAAGTATATAGACTATTTTAAGACTAGGAAGTTGCCCTCACATCCCAAAGAATTGAGAGCTCTGCGCACGAAGGCGACCAGGTTTAGCCTGTCCGAAGATACGCTATTCAGAAGAACATTCGATGGCCCACTCGACATATGCTTAGGGCCGGGAGACACTGAATATATTTTGTGGGAAGTTCATGAGGGCACCTACGGAAACCATTCCGGGGAAGAATCGTTGTTTCGTAAGATAATCAAAGCCGACTATTACTGGATCGATATGGAGAAAGATGCGAAGGAGTTCGTGCGAAAATACGACGGCTGTCAGAGGCACGCATGTAACGACCCGACTGTCGATTTGAGTTATTACTTTCCTTTATACTATTTGAAGTCTTGAATAGCTTCATATGATGTATTATTACTTGTGTGCAAAATTTGAGGTCAATCGGACTTGATTTGCTATGTTTCGGCATCGAACCTAGGATATTTCGACATCGATTCTTCAAGAATACGTGCTAACACATTAACAAATGGGCTCCAAATTCGGTTTTGATTGAAGCATTAGATCTGTATTGAAATTTTGGAGTCATAGCAAAAAGAATAGTCGAATTTGGACATAGTATGAGAGAGTTATGCCCATTTCCGTGTCGGGAATAATTTTCCGACGCTAGCCCTGGCGTGAGATGTTTAAAGGTACTAGAAATAGCGCCACAGGCAACGCCCCACGCCACCTGTGGAGCCAAAAACAGCTGAGGCCCTATAAACTGGGATTTTCTACCATTTTTGACAAAACTAGAGTTGGGGAGCTCGGTTTGGGTGATATTTGGGCGATTTTCACGGGTAAACATTAGTATGGGTGAACTCGTAATTGAATGGGTTGTCGGATTTTGTGAGTTTCATCGGATTCCGAGATGTGGGCCCCGCAGGCAATTTTTGAGTTAAAGTTCAGATTTTGCTGGAAAATTAGTATTTTCATATCGAATTAATTCCTACGATTCGTATTGAGTATATTGAATTGTTTGTTCGGACACGAATTCGCGAGGCAAAGGTTTATTGGAATCTTGAAATTGCTTTCGAAACGAGGTAAGTATCTTGCCTAACCTTTAGTGGGGGAATTACCCCTTAGGCATCGAGTCTTATGTGCCATTTGTGAAATGTGAAAAGCCGTGTACGCGACGTGACGAGTACGAACTCGGGCTTATATGTGAAATATTGATTGGGTTAAAGTCTTAGGCATATTTTGTATAAATTAGATAATTGTTAGCATTTATTAAATCATCTATTTTTCATGCCTCAATTTGCGTTTGTTGAATTTATTTTTATATGAAAATTGATGTGATTATTGCTTGTATGTTTATGTGAATTCCGTGAGTTGGGTGATTTGATATTTTCTGGAAATAATTATATTATGGATTTTTCATCTGAAAATAATTAATGAAATAAGTTTAAACCGAGGCGTTATATAATTATCAAAAATTTGTATTAATGAAGGCGTTGCCCTATACTGAGTATTTTCCATCTCTGTTGTTGTTTTTTGGTTTTATACGCATTGTGTGGAGCCTTGGACTATTTGTTGTGAAATTAATTGATTTTCTTATATCTTTGGAATTGGTTGTGGCAATTGGGCAAATTGTGATATGAATTGATTTTGTTATATTGCCGGGATAATATTCCGTATAAATTGTTGTGTTATTTGAGTTATTATTTTGAGGATATAAGGGTGGCATTTCATTGTTGATATTATGTGGGTATAAGGGTGGCATTTCACTGTTGTTATGTGTGTTGGAATATTGCCTGGCGGAGTGATAAGGGCGGTTATTGATATTGTTAGGGCAGAGGGATAAGGGTGGTTATATGAGCAATAAGGGTGGCTATTGATATTGTCAGGGCAGAGGGATAATTGAGGCTATTATAGGAGTGATAAGGGTGGCTATAAGAGAGATAAAGGTGGCTATTATCAGGGATGATATGTGATGATGTGGGGTTATTGCGTTGGTAATTTTCATGTGATGTTGTGATTTTCCTTGTGTTCATTTTTATACCTTGTGCAATTTGTCTTGTTGTTGGTAAATTGATAATAGTATAATCTATGTTGAAATTAGGAACTTGTGGTTATTGCCAGGCGGATTATGAAATGAAATGTGGGCACAAGGTGCCATGAGTAAATAATAATGATATTGGCACGTGAACTGTCCGTGCAGTTGTGATATGAAATGTGGGCACGAGGTGCCGTGACTAAATAATGATGATATTGGCACGTGAATTGTCCGTGCAGTTATGATATGAAATGTGGGCACGAGGTGTCGTGGTTAAATGAATGATGATATTTGGCACGTGAGTTGTCTGTGAGGTTGTGATAGATAAATTGGCACGAGGTGCCGTTGAAATATGAAAGTGGGCTGAGACCTATATTTTATGATTTTGAAATGAGGTGTCACACGGTGACTTTTATTCGAAAGAGATTTAGTTGAAAGAATTTTATTTGAAAAATATTTATTTGAAGGAATTATATTTGAAAGAGATTGAAAGAGATTTATTTGAAAATATTACATCCTGAAGATATCTATTTGAAAAATATATAGGCGGAAGATTTATATTGGAAGGACTTGATTAATTGGTTGTACTTGTATTCATTATTTGTTGCGCAATATTTATGGTGTTCTTGTCGCCCTGTTGTGTATATCATTGGTTGATTATTGTTTCCATCATTGTTATTTGTTTCCTATTATTTTTGTATACTATATTGCACAAGTTATTAGACTAGTGAGTGTCTCGACTGTATCTCGTCACTACTCCACTAAGGTAAGTCTTGATACTTATTGGGTACCGACCGTGGTGTACTCATACTACACTTCTGCATATTTTTGTGCAGTGTCAGGTATTGGAGCTATCGGACTCGGACAAAGTTAAAGTGTGATCACAAGGATTCAAGGTAGAGCTGCTTGGTCATCACAATCCCTTGAAGTCTTTCCATTTTATTGTACTGTTAATTATTAATCAAACAGTATTGAGTATTCTATCTTTGAGATCATTTCATATAATCAGTTAGAGTTCGTGACTCAGTATTACCAGTCTTGGGATGTTGTTATATTTGTTTCCGCTTTTGGTTTAAAAAAAACAAATGGCTCGAAATGTAATTGTAATCGGCTTACCTAGTCTTAGAGATTAAGTGCCATCACGATGCCTGTGGTGGGATTTTTGGGTCGTGACAACGCACCAATGATCCACCAACCAGGGGAGTTACTACACTCGGTCCTGTTTCCCTGGCCGTTCATGAAATGGAGAATGGACATCGTCGGTCCCCTACCATGGGCACCCAGTAAGGCTCAATTTATACTATTTATGACTGACTATTTCTCTAAATGGTTTGAAGCTCAAGCGTTGGATAAGGTCCGGGAAAAATAAGTCATCGACTTCATTTAGGACCACATAATATGCCGGTTCGGTATACCGGCCGAGATAGTATGTGATAACGGAAAACAGTTCATCGACAATAAGGTAAGCAAATTTTTAGAGGACCATAAGATCAAGAAGATCTTGTCAACACCCTACCACCCTAGTGGGAACGGGCAGGCGGAGTCGACGAAGAAAACAATCCTTCAAAACCTCAAGAAAACGTTGACCGAAGCCAAAGGGAAATGGAAGGAAATCCTGCCCAAATTCTTGTGGGTATATTGAACAACTTCAAATTCCAGTACCCGGGCCACTCTATTTTCATTGGTCTACGGTGCCGAAGCATTAATACCGGTTGGGGTGGGTGAACCGAACCTCAGGTTACGACATGCAACTGAGGAATTGAATAGTGAGGCCATGAGCACGAGCCTAAAACTACTGGATGAGAGGCGCGGGGCCGCTCTAGTCCGGCTGGCCGCCCAAAAGCAGTGGATACAAAGATGTTACCACCGAAGAGCCAACATCCGACATTTCAATATCGGGGACTTGGTATTAAGAGAAGTAACTCAGAACACCCAAAACCCAAACGAAGGGAAGCTAGGACCGTATTGGGAAGGTCTGCATCGAGTCATCGAAATTACCGGTAAAGGTTCGTATAAACGCGAAGCAGGAAACGACACAGAGCTACCAAAAAACTGGAACGTGACCCACTTAAAATGATACTACTGCTAAGGTATGACCTCATTCATTTTCTATTATTTATTTTATTATGAATTGGGCTAACACTTGCAGGCAACAACCTGAGGAGAATGTAGCTGATTAGGTCTGAAAGCACGTGTTGCACTCCTTTTTCCTTGAACCGGTTTTGTCCCAAATGAGTTTTCCCTCACGATTTTTAATGAGGTAACAATAAACCGTGTTATCTTAGAATTGAAGACCAGTTGTAAATCGGAGTCAATGGTCACATCAACAGTATCCGAGTCCACTCAAAGATCGACCTCGAATACTGGTGGCCATCACCCTCGGGTCATAGATTCATTGTAAGGGCTAAACGGTCAAATGAACCGTGACCGCGTAGGTCACCTCGGCCATAATATGAGATTTTATACAATCCTATACGTTACAAACAGAAATGAAATAAATTTTCTACCTTGCTAATAAATAGTTTTTGCTTCTTAAAAGTATCGAGCCTAAGGGTTATTCCTACCCGGGAACTATCGAGCCCAATGGCCACCCCTATCCGATCCCAAATAGCTACCCCCACTCGGGGACTGCCGTCCTTGATAAATTTGGACAGCTCAGGTTATCAAATCCCGGAGGCACAAAACCTATTAGGTAGTGCCCAAACCTAAAAGGCTACGGCCACCCTAAAAACGGTTCGGAGAGGTCCGAAGCCCGTAATCAAAATATAAGGCCTTCAACAAAATTCCAAACCTATTCAAAGGTTAACCTCGACAAAGAAATAGTCTAAAAATATTTAAACAAGCATCTTGGGAAAAATCTTCCATTCACTCCGAGCTTACACAAGTTCTAGCAAATATTGCATCGAGGACTGGTCTTGTTTGTAAAAGTGACTTATTACTACGTTTAATTATGTGCTAAGGTATTAGAAATATTTATAATCGTAATAAGATGCTAAGATAATAGACTTGCACATTTCCAAAAGGGAAATATTTTATATTCCGAAATATCTTTACAAAGGCCAACAAAAACAGCCTCAACAAAATAAATGTACAAAATACAAGAACAAAAATAAAAGATCCTAAGGCATCTCCGGCTCGTCTTCACCGGAACCGTCAGGGCCTTCGAATTCTTCAGAGCCCTCGGAGTCTTCTTCACCTTAGGGTTCGGCTAGCCTCTTGGCCTCGATCTCAAGTCTTTTGACCTCTTCGATCTCGGCAGATAGGTCGAAGCCTTGGGCATGTATCTCCTCGAGGGTCTCCCTTCGGGAAAGCCGCCTTAATTACTCAACATTAGTCTTCAAGTGGGCATCGGCTGCTTCAACATCAACCTTGTACTGGGCCACCATCTCATCAGCAATAGCCAAGCCCAATTGAGCTTGAAGGTCCTCGTTTTGTCGGGCATGTGCATCGACCTTCTCTTTCGCCACTCGAAGTTGAACCTCTCTCGATGCCAGCTGTGCCTGGGCAGTTTCCTTCTCTGATGCCATCCAGTCCATTTTGCTCTTCCAACCATCGGCCATGGCTTGGACCTCATTCATTTCAGCTCGGAGTTGGTAGATCCGATCGATCTTCTGCTAAACCTGCGAGGTTTGGTCGTTAGTCCCCATGGCTAAGTCCTCATTGCTATCTTCAAAACCCTTTACCTTTTCGGCTAGATCGGTGTGTTCCCACCTCAGGATCGAATCCTCCTTTTGATCCCAGTCTAGGTCGGCCTAAAGATCCTTGATAGCCCTTTCGCACTACTCACTGAGAATCTTGTACATATCCTTCTTCTGGGCATGCTCATTAACCTTGAGTTCGATCTGGTTGACCTCGGTCCGGTACCGAATAAATCTCTCAAGATAAAGTACAAAGGCCGACAAAAGGGTGTAAATACATGAGAAGTACAAAACCTGATTAAAAGTTTGAATGGTCATAATGATGCCTTACCCGATTCAGCGCCTGCTGCGCCTTATTGAAAAGGCACGAAACGTCCACCTTCTTCATCTTCATTGGGTCCTCCTGGGTCACCAGGCATCGAAGGTAGCTAGCCACTCCCACGGGAGCAGAAAGAATCCGGGCATCTTCCGGGACGGTGATGATTATCGAACTCTTGCTGTCGGGATCCATACTCGGGCCGGGGAATTGGTTGATTAACTTTGGGCTCAAAATCAGCCCGCCGGATTATGAACATGGGTCCTTCCTCGGCACCTCCAGGTCGCCCAACTTGAAGATGTCTTCCAAAATGGTCGAGTCCACACCTTCAAAAAATGAACGAAGGGGATCATCTGCACCATGGGCCCCTTCGTTGGACCGCTCCTGAAATCTCTATTACATCGGGCGAAGCAGAGCCAGTGTCCCGAGGGGTTTTAGCCCTCGTCTCCACATCGATCTCCCGAACCTGAGGGAGATCGACCTCCATTGTCTCCCCCTCGGCTGCCGCCTACTCTTCGGGGAATGTCGTCCCACGGGCCACAAAAATATCATCTTCCTTGGGATCGTCCCTGTAACACCCCAAATGTTTACTAATATTTATATTTTTAATTGAGCATCTTTATAATGATGATATATATTTTACTTCGCACTTCCTAAACATGAAATTGACAATACATGAAAATTCCTTACTTTAGGTTGTGTTAATATTGACAAAGAAGTTACATGGTGTTGCTATGTGTAAAACTTAATATTATTTTGATGAATTGTTATTAAGTACATTATATTATTAAGGTTTTGGGTTGCCACTCTTTTATATTTATCTAAAGATATTTAATAGGTTGGGCAGCCACATCTTTTATATTTCTCCAAAGTTTAGATATTACTTTGGTTGACTTGCTTTTCCATAACCTCCTCTCATATTTTATTCTTTCAAGAGAAAGAAAACCCCAACACTCTCTCCTTATTATCACCTGAAAAACTTCATGAAAACCATCATAAATTTTTACTAAACCAACCAGCAAAACTCGTTCTTGGTGAAGCTCAAGTTGCTCCTCTCTTTTGTGGTAAGTTACTAAACCCGTTTTTATACTAGACATCTATTAGTGTTTTCTTCATATCCTTTTGTATAGAGCTCCGTTTTAAGTAATCTAAGACTTTCGGGAAAACTATTTCATAGATCTATAACTTTTATTAAGAAACCAAAGTTTAGTTTTGCCTGTATTTACCCAAAAAGGGATCATAAAGTACAGGGTATGTGCTGCCCAGATTTTAAGTTTTAAAAATATAACATGTACTACTGTTAGTAATGTTAGCATAACTTTTTGTAAGAGACTGATATTGGGGTGATTCAAGATATTCTGAAATTCTAAGACATATATATACAACTATAATGAAGACCATACAGTCTAGATTGTCTTTTTGCATCTTCAAAACTGAGTCACAACACAAGACATTGATACTGTCTAGAATTTCTGTTTCAAACATTTTGGGTAATGTTTACCAATATCATGTTTAGTTTGACATGTTAAATAGCTGAGCTTATATAGATATTTGATTATGTATTTAAGGTATATATACCCTTGTAAAATCTAAGGGGAAGTGTTTGAGGAAGTTGACGGATTTGGTTTGTCTATGGCGTAGATGATTCGATTGTCCTCAAGTTGTGGTTGAACTGTTTTGTGATAAAACACCAAGGTTTGTGTATAAACTTTGTACTATTTTTACTTGCTGGAATGGTTTAAAATAACTTGAGATTTTTTTTATTTTTTCTTGAATTTATATCGTTGTATTTGTGTTATATCAAGTATTGTAAGATATTCGCTAAATCGCCCACTCGTACGGATTTGCTTGATCATTTTGCATTCTTGTTGGGACTTTGTCCTTCTTGTGGCAGTGACTTTGTCACTCATCTTCGCATGCCTTTTGATTTGGATCTTTTTCCATCTTGACTTTGGATTTATAGTTCGTATTAAATTATGGACCTTGTCCGTGTTAAGTACGAACTATGAAACCATTTTTAATATGGTTCTTGATTCTCTTAACTATTGGGTTTTGACCCTACTTGATTTAGGGATTCGGTCCATCTTGATATCTGATTATGCTTAGTATGATGGCATGACGTACATATTGGGCAAAAAATAGATATTTGGCAAACTCTCTTGGATTGATAGTATACTCTTTCTCGACTTTTGAACATTGTTATTGAAATTTGAAAACACTTCAAGGTTTGATATTTGATACTTTTGATATATTTCTTCACTTGTTTTAAATTATGTTAAATTTGAGCTACCTATGACTGAAAAGGTAAAATTGAAGAATTTAATGACTCCAAGCCCAATGTTTGTACGCCACTAAGCTTTATGCTTAGCGATAATTGTTTTCTATCGTAGGTAATGTACGTGATGAAATTTGAAGACGGACTTATGAAGTAGTCTCTTTGGTAGCACTTATGGAGATCACATTTGCATATGCACCTTGGTTTTGTATAGTTTTGGGACATGTTGATGATATATATATATATATATATATATATATATATATATATATATATATATATATATATATATATATGTCATACTTATGTATGTTATTTGGAGGCTTGTTGGATATTAAGACCAAAATCTTGTAACTTAAATTTGGTAACTTATTTTACTGTTTTAGGGTGTGTTAATAACTCAAGTCTTGTTATATGTTGAATTTAACACTTTGTCTTGTAATTATATACAAAGAAGAAAACTAGTTTTTCTTTTTATACCCGATAGTTTGAAATTTATGTACAATACAAACTTGCAGTGATGTGGAATGAAAGTATAATTTTGTTAGGAAGTTGCTTTAACGTGTTGATTATTCAAGAAGGGTTATATCACCTTATGTTGATATTTTGACATTGTATTTCATTTTAAAAAGAAAATTATGAAGTGTATTTTTCAAAAAATAAAAAAAGTAAAAATATTGCACTTTGAACCTTATCGCATGGGCCTATTTCCACTACTAAATTATTCTGAATGTTTTGTTAACTACTATCTTCTTAATGTTGTAAGTAGTAAATTAAATTTTTTTCGTAAGTAGCACCCGCCCAAAAGGGTTGCTACAGTCCCTGAGCCGGAAAATTAAGTCTGATCTGGTACTCGGGAACCAGAGCCTTTCTTTGGCCTATGAGCCACTCTCTTTTTTGGCTTCACTGCGGGGCTTGGGGAGCCCGAAGCCTTCCTTTTCTTCTTCTTTTCCCCAGCTGCAACCCTGGGTTGTCCCAAAGTGGAGGGATCAATGGACGAGGGCATGTCCTCGTTTCCTTCTAAAGGCCTAAGTTTAGTGGCCTTAGGTAAACCTGCAAAAAACAAAATAGAGGAAATAAGAATATGATGCAAAAGGGGAGCCTAATATTACTTATTTGGGAGGAAGATCTTACCATGAGAATGGGCTTCCCATCGTCCCTTCAAGAGTTTATGCCATGTGCACTCGGAATAAGGCATCTATGAACAAATGCCCTCGATCCACTCCTTCAACCGAGGGATGGCATTCGAGACTCGAGCAACGGCTGCACCACTACCAGTACTAGTAAGGAAAAATGAGATAAACATAAAATTAAAGTTTAAAGGAAAGCTGTACTTACGAGATGCATTCCACTTCTAGGGGAATGACATGAACTCGGAGGGAATAAAGTCTTCGGTCTTCACCCGAACGATGCATCCCTGCCAGCCCCGATCCCGGTCCTCATCGATACTCGAGAATGGGGCTTTGCTGGCCTGGCGTGCAAGCTTTATTAATCCCCCTCGGAAGATTCAGGGACTGTATAGGCATAGTAGGTGATTGATGGTGAATCGTCAGGATCCGATCTTGTTCACGAAATAATGAAGGAGGATCACAATCCTCCACAACGATGGATGGATCTAACCGAGGCCTACTTCGTACCTCTTACAGAAGTCTAGGATAACTTGGTACACCGGACCCAGTGTGAAGGGATAAGTGTAAATACTTAGATACCCCTCCATATGGGTAGTAATGACATCCTCAGGCTTGGGGACTACTACGTTCTTACCTACCCAGTTGTAGTCCTCTCAGACCATGGAAAGGACGTCTTCGGTAATGGAGCATATATTCCTTGATGCCACTTCACCCCGATCATGCACCGTTGGGGGTTTTTCGACCTTGAAGTCATCGACAACCGAACAACCCCCGGGGACGAATATTTTCAAGGGAGACTCGGGAGCCGGCTTATCGGTAGCCGCACTCGGAGTGGACATCTCGAGGGTGACTATATCGGGAATAACCTCCTGAATTTCAGCCATCGGTTGGGAAGTAGAAAAAGCAACTTGTTGGGGAGATTTGGATGTTTTCGCCACTGTTATCTCGAAAAGCTTGAAAGGGCGGAGAAAAGGTTTTGAAAGGTGAAAAGTCAAGTGTGCTGATTTGGGTAAAGGCTAGGTAAAAACCTGGAAGTTACTGAGAAGTTTTGAAGAACAGAGGTAAAGATACTAAAGTAAGAAGAAGGTTAGTAACAACTTTGAGAATCGAAGGTAAAATCTTGGTCAAACAGTGAAAAACGAACGAAGAATGAGGGCTTTTATAGAGATCCCGCGACGCTTCGCATTGAGAGATGACTCGCCTGTGGCTGGCGCATGTTCAAAGTCAGAACGACACGATAGAGGGGATGTTTCGGCTGCCCGTCGTAATGTAAATAGGAAGGAACCAGAGCCATCTGTGGTTTGCCATCGTTTCGGCAAGACTATTTTCTGAGAAACGAGGGGACTATCTATATACAGGTAAAACTGAGCCTACTGCATAACTCAACTTCCCGGTGAGCGAAACGGAGAGGGAACGTGATAGTAATGGATCGTAATCATAACGAGGAGCCCCTTGTTTCGGGGCTCGGGCAAAACACCCGCCTTCGGGGATACCGGGGACATATCCTCTAGGTTTTGAGGATGAAGACTTCGGAGAGCGTTACCAAACAGCTGCACACGACTAACAAGGGGCCGTCATGTCCGTGCTTAACTGGATATCACGACATAAATCTCGGCCCGTATCGGCAGAAAATCAGTAATTAGCGAAACAGAAGATTTTAAATATTTTAGAAATGTACTTGGGGTAAAATTTCTCTACTATATAAGGATGAAAGCTTATTATTCATGACACACATTGTAACACAAACATCAAGGTAATATACTATTATTTTTTCTCTGTTCTTATTTCCGTTGATTAGTCCTCCATTATTGTGAGCCAGAGATCGAAGGCATGCACTTCACTGAGCTATTACTGAGTCCGGGATCACTCTCATTATTGGTTTGGCAATTTATTACATCCTTTATCTGTTTAATCTAATGCAACTAATCGTTTGTATCGAATTAATCCGCATATCCTTAAAATCATATATAAATTCAATTGTTATCCATTTTCGAGGGTAAACAGTAGTGTTCACAACTACTCAACGTACATATTGACTTGATTTCGAGAACCGCTTTTGTTCTGAAATATTTTATACATTTGTCTTGAATGATACAAATTACTATGGTTATTCATTCTGATGCTAGTCATGTAACGATCTTTTCTTTTGGTCTTTTTTTACATATATGTAGTTACCTAACTTCACGTCACAAAGGAAAACGTTTTGGTGATCATAAGACAACAAGATATCAAATTCTCCTACATAATCGTTAAACTAAGTAGTTCGGATAATTAAGATATGGAGTTTTAATGATTAGCAAATCGAGAAATATTCTGATGACAATTTTTAGTACTAAAAATTTAAAAAATGTCTTAACTATTTGTTGAAGCAAGGAACTTTTTTTTTTTGGAGTTGAATTAAGTTATATATATAGTTGTAAGGAAAATAATTTTCACCCATAAGTGAGGGATGTTAGTTTCCCTTTTTAATAGAAAATATTTTCCTATGACTTCTGTCATACTAAATACACAATCATATAATTTTGTAATTCTAGAAGACGCTTCTTCATTAGATCCCATACATGATTACAACAGTCCATCAGTTCAACTAATCTATTTTACTAAAGGAAGTGGCTTGATTCAAATTGTGCTTCTTAATGGTAAGATTGCGTTGGATACCACGGTGCGGGAACAGGGGTGGAGCCAGGATTTCACGCTTATGGGTTCGGAATTCTAATCGTTAAAAGTTACGGGGTTCTAAATTAATCATTTTTACATATTCAATGGATTTTGTAAGACATACACAGGGTTCGAATCAAAGTTATTGGATTCGACCGAACCCGATCCCAACACTCTACCTCCGCCACTGTGCGGGAACGTTTTTTGAAAATTTAATTTCCATTCAAATAATAAATGAACGAATATGTTTCCTTTACGGACTGGGGTTGAAGAATGTCATCTTCACTTGGACTCAACAATATATGAACTTTTTCTAGCTAGGTTTTTAGGCATTAACATTAAAGAGATAATTTAACTATTGAAGGGCATAAAAGTCTTATCTCCATCAGTTTTGGAGGGCCTCTCATCTCCAAAAATTATCCAATAGGATAGAAGATAAACCTCATCCTTCAAATTTATAAAAGCCAAGGACTTACGGTTATTCCGTTTAGAACAGCTTTTTTATGTTACAAGCAATAAAATTGAGCACTATTTATCGCCATCAATAGTTGTTGTTTTCTGTTTGAAAAGAACTAATTTAACCACCAACATCATGGTTTTAGACTATATTCAATCATTTTGAATTCACGTACGTCAATAAAATAATAGCAATACTTTAAACATGCATATTTGGCTGTTTTTAGAAACCCAAAACCAATAATAAAAAAAATGATTTTGGCTTCTGAAGTTCAAACCAAAACATTCTTCACAATTAAAATAGTTTAAATGTAGGTTTTACTAGAGTTATTAAAATAATTTTATGTACCAAAGCGAAATATAACGCCATCTAAAGAATAAACGTTTTAGGGAATGATATAAGAATCTTTGAAATGAATTCTGTTACCAATCATAAAAAGGATCACTACTAGAAATTCGCTAAAAACCGACCAAAAAAACCTACCAACGTTGGTCGGTTATGGCAAATTACCGACCAAAACGCGACCATTACGGTGTGGACGGTGTTTTGATGGTCGGAATGGCTTACCGACCAAAGTTGGTCGGTATATTAAAACGACCATTTGACAAGTTTAATTACTTACCGACCAACTTTGGTCGAAAATATATTTTATTAATTTAATTTTACCGACCAAAGTTGGTCGGTTTAACTAAATTATATTTTTTTATTAATTATTAAAATTAAAAAAACCCGACCAACTTTGGTCGGTAATTAAAAATATATATATTTTAAAAATAATTAAAATTAAACATTACCGATCAACTATGGTCGGTAATCTCAACAATGCAAGCAAAATACCGACCAAAGTTGGACGGTAGTGTTGAATTCTCGGAATTCAATGTTCATTAACCGACCAAAGTATGTTCATTAACCGACCAACTTTGGTCGGTATTTTGGAATAATTTATTTTTTTTTATTAAAAACCGACCAACTTTGGTTGGTTTTTCTGGGTTTAATTTTGGCATAAAATGCCTGTTTTGGCAGCTACACCACCTGCCAGCATACCAATACAACAACACAACAACAACAACAACACAACAACAACAACAACAACAACAACAACAACAACAACAACAAAAATACAACAACAACAACAACAACAACAACAACAACAACAACAACAACAAAAACACAACAACAACAACAACAACAACAACAACAACAACATTCAATAAATACTTTAAAACTAACAAATTAAAGTTCAATTGAACATAAAAATCCAAAACCAAGTTAAAACTAATTACAACTAGTTTAAAACTGGTTCTATTTGTCTAGTTCAAAGTATATAAAATTCAAGGGGTGTTTTCTACAACATCATCATCACCGTCTGATGAACTTTTATTTACAAGACGATATAGAGAACGGTCTTGTGGAGGACCGGAAGACGATCACGGGGAGGACGGGAGAAACGATCACGAGCAGGACGGGAGGAACGATCACGTGGACGTCGACCCTCTGGAGATGACTCACGAGATCGGGGCAACGGAAAAGCTCCACTAGATAGGAGAGTTCTGATCTGAGCTTGCATGCCAAGGAATTAAGCATCTCTAAGCCTTTCTCTTTCCTTGGCCGCTTCTAGCTCTAATGTGAGCTTTGTCACTGTCTCCCGCATAGCGGAGAGGCTCTCCCTATTAAGTTGCTCGCCTTGCGAGGAAGTCCATATTCCTCGCATTCCACACTTATAGCGATGGAAGTTTTTAGTAGGAAGCCCGTATACCTTCCCCCATTTTGGACCGCCAACAGACTCCAACCATATTCTTTCAGCATCCTCATCCGAAGGTTGGGTTGGCTCACCCGATTCACCAGCTGGATGACTACGGATGAATTCCTCCATGTTACTTTGGTAGCGACCCTATATTATTTTAAATTAAATCAGTATTTCAAGTTTTTTATAAAAGTAAATTATAATACTTAAATAAAATTGAAAGCTTACATATGTAGTCGAGGCCCGGTCCACGACCCACCTATCTTGATCCCCCTCTTTCTTCTTCTTCACAATATGTGTCTCCTTGAATAGCTCATCATGACTCATTGGATGCCCATACTTTTTTTCCTGAAAACAAATTAATTTAGTTAATAAACAGAATAGATATACTTAGAAAAGTAAAATAATTTAAGCAATTACGTACCAATCTTCTTTTTATTGTCCCTAGGCTGATCGCACCTCCAGTGTGCAAGGAGCATCCCTTCTCGGATGCGCGAGCTTTCTTTCCTTTTTCGCTCCTCTCTAAGAACTCTGCAGTAAGCCATTGCCTTTGAAAATCATTTCACAAATTCTCAAGTAACCAGCCAGGCCTCTTGTTCTTCTTTCTAGTATCCGAGAAAGCATCCGCCAATCTCTTACGAGCTTTATGATGAAAATTTGTAGCCACTTCCACGCTATAGCGGTATTCCCATACACACTTGCTCTGTATTTCAAAAGTTAAATATTAGATGGAAACATCATAAATATAAATTATTAAACTATTTAAAAGAACATTTATACCTTAAATTGATTGAAAATTTGCTCCTTCAGTGAGAATGGGCAATCAGTCCAAGTCGCATAAGGTCCATCATAAATCTTTCTGATGGCATTGGTGATTATCCTCGTAGTCTTATTACCCGGCCTGAACCTGCAATTTAACAATAAAAATACATTAATATCTTAGTAAAAATGTTACAAATCAATAGATGCAAAAATAATGAATAACACTTACTCATCACCCTCAGGGACTATGATGATCCTGCCATATCGATCATAATGCACTACCTCGTCATCACCATCCGAAGCATGTGTATCATAGGCATGTGAAGACGGTGTAGGCGGGTCAGAGCTAATGCCTCGCAGGCGAAGGCCTGCAATAGATGGAGTCGATGATGAAGATGGTTGCGATCCCTGTGACTGCGACATAGCTGGATGCGACCCAAGTGGATGTGATACCGATGGCTGTAAACCGAGTAGCTGTGACCCGAGTGGCTGTGACATGGGTGGATGTGATCCATGTGGCTGTGATATGTAGGGATGTGATCCATGTGGATGTGATGCATATGGCTGTGAGGCAGCTGGACTGTATGTCGGACGTATAGTCCTTTGGCCCTGTGATGGAAGACTGGGTGTCTGAATGAAGGTGTACGGCTTGTGATGCTGTGGTAGCTCAGTATAGCCGTGTGGTGGAGGATAAGACATAGGCATCTCTGAAAAGGGTGGACAAGAGGGAGTATTATTTTCTACCCTCCTCTTTCCCTTCCTACCCTTTTCTCGACCCCGAGAACTAGTAGGGTCATTGTTACCTTGACCCTTGCCTGCCATCTGCATAATATAATACACATTTAGATTGAAACATATAAGAAACTAGCTATAAAACGAGAGTGCTTTAAAAAACCAACTTTTTAATCCTCATCGACGTATTGTTCCTCGTCCGAGAATTCTTCGTCCTCACTTGTTTGAGCTTCATCAGTTGATTCTTCGTCCTTATTTTCTATAATTGTTACTTCATTTATATCAACTTCTTCCAATATGCGTTCAGGATGTTCCAAATCATTTTCTAACTGATCGTCCACTATTTGGTGAACATTAGAGATATCGTTTTGATATGCAATATCTAACACATTCTCGACTTCCACCCTACCTACAGGCTTAGTTTTTATTACAACCCACCAATCGGACTTATTCCGCCGCAATGGATAAGGAGCATAATACACTTGCCTAACGTTATGTGCAATTATGAAAGGATCATAGCGATCATACTCCCTCGTATGATTAACCTCAATTATGTTGTATTGGTTGTGTACTCTTGTACCTCTTGTTGGATTTGGGTCAAACCACTTGCATCTAAAGAGTATCAATTTCTTATATGGCCAACCTGTATATTCTAGTTGTAATATTTCTTTGACCACACCATAATAATCAATATCTCCAACTTGGTTGCCATCACCACCTTGAACCCACACCCCGTTGTTGTTGCTATTTTTATTTTTAGAGTAATCCTCTATATGAAACTTATAACCATTCACTACGTACTTAGACATTGTTGTGACCTGAAGCCCAGGTCCCCAAGATACATCTTTCAAAAATTGATTTACACCATTATTTGGATTATTTACCTACATAGAGTTAAAAAAATTCATAAGTTAGCACAACTTATGAATTAATTTTTATACATTCACTACATATGTATATATATATACTATATATATATATATATATATATACACACACACACACACTTACAAACTGTTTGAACCACGTATCAAATCTCGTATATACAGTATCATAGCCAAATTGACCCACGAAGTGACTGTGACATATCAAATATTTTTAGTAGTTGCATCAATATGTAGTCACAGTAAATTTTACATTTTGATAACTAATAAATCAATACTTACTTGAGAAATGGTACAACTTCGGGACAATTTAGCAACACATGAAGTGTAGCTGACTTGTACTTCATATCACTCAAACTTCTCTTTCTAACATCCTTAGAACATCGGCCTGGTTGATTGAATATGGACATTGGTGGATATAATGGATCATTCACACATTCGACCGTGTGCCTATTGGGCCTATTCCTAGAACATGGCACGTTACTCTCAAAATAATAAGAACAAAAATGTGCAGTTTCCTTTGCAAGATAGGCTTCGCATATAGATCCTTCAATCTTATTCCTCTGCTTAACAAATTGTTTGCATTTGCCAATTGTCCTACATAATCTCATGTTAGCCAATAACATTCAAATAAAATAGAATAGTACATCAAACTTATAATATTACCTCTCAAAGGGATACATCCATCTGCATTGAACAGGCCCTCCAAGTCGTGCCTCGTGTACAAGGTGTATTGGAAGGTGTTCCATCACATCAAAGAAACCACATGGGAATATTTTTTCCATCTTACTAGAAATTACACGGATGTTCTGGTCCATCCGAAGTAGGTTTTCTTCCCTTAATGTGGTAGAACACAAGTCTTTAAAAAACAAACTAATCTCTGTGATGGGTTTCCAGATTCTTTCAGGCAAACCAGAAAATGCAATAGGCACTAAGGTCTCCATGAAAACATGGCAGTAATGACTTTTCAAATGGCTCAACTTCTCTACCTCCATATCTACTTTTTTTCCAAGATTCGACGCATAACCCTCAGGCATTTTTAATTTCGTAACCCAATCACAAATTTGTCGTATTTCCTCCAAAGTGAATGTGTAACTTGCTTTGGGCTTGAACACCTTACCATTGTTTGCTGTCTGCAAGTATAATTCAGGCCGCCTGCAATATTCTTGTAAGTCCATTCTAGCCTTTGGGTTATCTTTTGTCTTACCTTTAACATCCATCACTGTGTTGAACAAATTATCAAAATAATTCTTCTCAATATGCATGACATCAAGGTTGTGTCGGAGAAGATTATCCTTCCAATAAGGCAACTCCCAAAATATACTCTGTTTCGTCCAATTATGATTAACACCATATCCGGGGAATCTATAAGGTGGAGCCTCAGTAACTTTACTGAAGTTCTGGACCCTCTCCCAAATTTCCTCACCTGAAAGTATCGGAGGTGGAGAATCATATTCCACTTTATTCTTTTTGAATGCATTTTTCATCCTTCTAAACTCATGATCATCAGGCAAGAATTGACGGTGACAATCAAACCATGATTGCTTTCGGCCATGTTTCAAAGTGAACGCTTTACTATTTTCCATGCAGTAAGGACAAGCTAGCTTCCCAGCAGTCATCCACCCAGACAACATTCCATACGCAGGAAAATCATTAATAGTCCACATTAAATTAGCACGCATATTAAAATTCTGCTTGGTTGATATGTCATATGTTTCAACACCATCATACCACAATTGTTTTAGCTCATCAATCAAAGGTTGCAAATATACATCAATCAAACTTTTCGGATTACGTGGACCGGGGATAATACAATTTAAGAATATATATGGACTAGTCATACACAACTCAGGTGGTAGATTATAAGGTGTAAGAAAGACAGGCCAACATGAATATGGTGTCGCAGATATAGAAAAAGGCGTGAAGCCATCGGCACACAGACCTAACCGAATGTTCCTTGGTTCACTAGCAAAATCTGGATATGTCCTATCAAAGTGCTTCCAAGCTTCTCCATCTGAAGGATGACACATAACACCATGTGGTCTTCTATTTTCAAAGTGTCATCTCATATGAGGAGCAGAACTCATCGACGCATATAACCTCTTTAACCTAGGTATAAGAGGTAAATAATGCATTGCCTTGACAATGACCATATTCCCGCTGGAAAGCCTCTTGAAACGAGGCTTTTCGCAAAATTTACAACTGTCTAAAGTTGCATCATCTTTATAATATAACATGCAACCATCTTCACAACAATCAATTCTCATTGACGAAAGTCCTAACTTAGAAACCAATCTCTTCGCCTTATAGAAATCACCAGGTAAGTTGATATTAGGGTCAACTAGTTCACTCATAAGGTCAATGAAAGAGTCCATGGCTGCTTGAGAAATATTCCAATTAGATTTGATACTTAGTAATCTAACTGCAACAGACAGCTCAGAGTGCGGACTTCCTTCACGTAGTGGACGACTAGCTTCCTCTAACTGTTCATAAAAACGTTTTGCGTCATCATTAGGAGTTTGTTCAACATTATCATTGGGCTCACCCCCAAAAGCATCCGCAACCATATCCTGAATTCTAGAATCAAGATTTGTATTCTCCACCGACCTACTACTTTCACCAACAACCATATTATGAAATATCCCACGGCTACCATCGATCTCTCCATGATTAGTCCACATAAAGTAATTCTCTATAAACCCCTTCCTATAAAGATGAAGCTTAACTTCCTCCGATTTTTTAAATTTCATACAATCGCACCTGACACAAGGGCACCTAATTACTCCTTTAATTTGGTATGGTGGAAGTGGCATTGCATGTCTAATAAAGTCATCAACCTCTTCTACAAAATCCTCCCGCAATCCCCGCTGATTAAGATAATTTCTATTGTACATCCAAGTACGATGTTCCATCTATACAAATAAATCAAGAACAAATTAATTTATTCTACAATTATAAATTAATTATATCTTTTTTAGTTAATTCAAGATAATTATTTTTTCCTAATTACACCAATTTATATCCTAAAAGTTCAATTCATATCCAAAAGGTCTAATTCATATCTTAAAAGTTCAATTCATATCCTAAAAGTTCAATTCACAAGAACAAATCCTAAAAACTAAAATTTTAATTCATATCATACGAGTTTAAACATAAACTAACTAAACTAAAGAAATTCAACCCCTACCCTAAAAGTTTGATTCACAAGAATAAATTAATTTATTCTACAATTATAAATTAATTATATCTTTTTTAGTTAATTCAAGATAATTATTTTTTCCTAATTACACCAATTTATATCCTAAAAGTTCAATTCATATCGAAAAGGTCCAATTCATATCTTAAAAGTTCAATTCATATCCTAAAAGTTCAATTCACAAGAACAAATCCTAAAAACTAAAATTTCAATTCATATCCTACGGGTTTAAACATAAACTAACTAAACTAAAGAAATTCAACCCATACCCTAAAAGTTCGATTCACAAGAACAAATTAAATTATTCTACAATTATAAATTAATTATATATTTTTTAGTTAATTCAAGATAATTATTTTTTCCTAATTACACCAATTTATATCCTAAAAGTTCAATTCATATCCAAAAGGTCCAATTCATGTCTTAAAAGTTCAATTCATATCCTAAAAGTTCAATTCAGAAGAACAAATCCTAAAAACTAAAATTTCAATTCATATCCTACGAGTTTAAACATAAACTAACTAAACTAAAGAAATTCAACCCATACCCTAAAAGTTCGATTCACAAGAACAAATTAATTTATTCTACAATTATAAATTAATTATATCTTTTTTAGTTAATTCAAGATAATTATTTTTTCCTAATTACACCAATTTATATCCTAAAAGTTCAATTCATATCCAAAAAGTCCAATTCATGTCTTAAAAGTTCAATTCATATCCTAAAAGTTCAACTCACAAGAACAAATCCTAAAAACTAAAATTTCAATTCATATTCTACGAGTTTAAACATAAACTAACTAAACTAAAGAAATTCAACCCATACCCTAAAAATTCGATTCACAAGAACAAATTAATATATTCAATAATTATAAATTAATTAAATATTTTTTAGTTAATTCAAGATAATTATTTTTTCCTAATTACACCAATTTATATCCTAAAAGTTCAATTCATATCCAAAAGGTCCAATTCATGTCTTAAAAGTTCAATTCATATCCTAAAAGTTCAATTCAGAAGAACAAATCCTAAAAACTAAAATTTCAATTCATATCCTACGAGTTTAAACATAAACTAACTAAACTAAAGAAATTCAACCCACACCCTAAAAGTTCGATTCACAAGAACAAATTAATTTATTCTACAATTATAAATTAATTATATCTTTTTTAGTTAATTCAAGATAATTATTTTTTCCTAATTACACCAATTTATATCCTAAAAGTTCAATTCATATCCAAAAAGTCCAATTCATGTCTTAAAAGTTTAATTCATATCCTAAAAGTTCAATTCACAAGAACAAATCCTAAAAACTAAAATTTCAATTCATATCCTACGGGTTTAAACATAAACTAACTAAACTAAAGAAATTCAACCCACACCCTAAAAGTTCGATTCACAAGAACAAATTAATTTATTCTACAATTATAAATTAATTATATCTTTTTTAGTTAATTCAAGATAATTATTTTTTCCTAATTACACCAATTTATATCCTAAAAGTTCAATTCATATCGAAAAGGTCCAATTCATATCTTAAAAGTTCAATTCATATCCTAAAAGTTCAATTCACAAGAACAAATCCTAAAAACTAAAATTTCAATTCATATCCTACGGGTTTAAACATAAACTAACTAAACTAAAGAAATTCAACCCATACCCTAAAAGTTCGATTCACAAGAACAAATTAAATTATTCTACAATTATAAATTAATTATATATTTTTTAGTTAATTCAAGATAATTATTTTTTCCTAATTACACCAATTTATATCCTAAAAGTTCAATTCATATCCAAAAGGTCCAATTCATATCTTAAAAGTTCAATTCATATCCTAAAAGTTCAATTCACAAGAACAAATCCTAAAAACTAAAATTTCAATTCATATCCTACGAGTTTAAACATAAACTAACTAAACTAAAGAAATTCAACCCATACCCTAAAAGTTCGATTCACAAGAACAAATTAATTTATTCTAGAATTAAAAATTAATTATATCTTTTTTAGTTAATTCAAGATAATTATTTCTTCCTAATTACACCAATTTATATCCTAAAAGTTCAATTCATATCCAAAAGGTCCAATTCATATCTTAAAAGTTCAATTCATATCCTAAAAGTTCAATTCACAAGAACAAATCCTAAAAACTAAAATTTCAATTCATATCCTACGTGTTTAAATATAAACTAATTAAACTAAAGAAATTCAACCCATACCCTAAAAGTTCGATTCACAAGAACAAATTAATTTATTCTACAATTATAAATTAATTATATCTTTTTTAGTTAATTCAAGATAATTATTTTTTCCTAATTACACCAATTTATATCCTAAAAGTTCAATTCATATCCAAAAGATCCAATTCATATCTTAAAAGTTCAATTCATATCCTAAAAGTTCAATTCACAAGAACAAATCCTAAAAACTAAAATTTCAATTCATATCCTACGAGTTTAAACATAAACTAACTAAACTAAAGAAATTCAACCCATACCCTAAAAGTTCGATTCACAAGAACAAATTAATTTATTCTATAATTATAAATTAATTATATCTTTTTTAGTTAATTCAAGATAATTATTCTTTCCTAATTACACCAATTTATATCCTAAAAGTTCAATTCATATCCAAAAGGTCCAATTCATATCTTAAAAGTTCAATTCATATCCTAAAAGTTCAATTCACAAGAACAAATCCTAAAAACTAAAATTTCAATTCATATTCTACGAGTTTAAACATAAACTAACTAAACTAAAGAAATTCAACCCATACCCTAAAAATTCGATTCACAAGAACAAATTAATATATTCAATAATTATAAATTAATTAAATATTTTTTAGTTAATTCAAGATAATTATTTTTTCCTAATTACACCAATTTATATCCTAAAAGTTCAATTCATATCCAAAAGGTCCAATTCATGTCTTAAAAGTTCAATTCATATCCTAAAAGTTCAATTCAGAAGAACAAATCCTAAAAACTAAAATTTCAATTCATATCCTACGAGTTTAAACATAAACTAACTAAACTAAAGAAATTCAACCCATACCCTAAAAGTTCGATTCACAAGAACAAATTAATTTATTCTACAATTATAAATTAATTATATCTTTTTTAGTTAATTCAAGATAATTATTTTTTCCTAATTACACCAATTTATATCCTAAAAGTTCAATTCATATCCAAAAAGTCCAATTCATGTCTTAAAAGTTCAATTCATATCCTAAAAGTTCAACTCACAAGAACAAATCCTAAAAACTAAAATTTCAATTCATATTCTACGAGTTTAAACATAAACTAACTAAACTAAAGAAATTCAACCCATACCCTAAAAATTCGATTCACAAGAACAAATTAATATATTCAATAATTATAAATTAATTAAATATTTTTTAGTTAATTCAAGATAATTATTTTTTCCTAATTACACCAATTTATATCCTAAAAGTTCAATTCATATCCAAAAGGTCCAATTCATGTCTTAAAAGTTCAATTCATATCCTAAAAGTTCAATTCAGAAGAACAAATCCTAAAAACTAAAATTTCAATTCATATCCTACGAGTTTAAACATAAACTAACTAAACTAAAGAAATTCAACCCATACCCTAAAAGTTCGATTCACAAGAACAAATTAATTTATTCTACAATTATAAATTAATTATATCTTTTTTAGTTAATTCAAGATAATTATTTTTTCCTAATTACACCAATTTATATCCTAAAAGTTCAATTCATATCCAAAAAGTCCAATTCATGTCTTAAAAGTTCAATTCATATCCTAAAAGTTCAACTCACAAGAACAAATCCTAAAAACTAAAATTTCAATTCATATTCTACGAGTTTAAACATAAACTAACTAAACTAAAGAAATTCAACCCATACCCTAAAAATTCGATTCACAAGAACAAATTAATATATTCAATAATTATAAATTAATTAAATATTTTTTAGTTAATTCAAGATAATTATTTTTTCCTAATTACACCAATTTATATCCTAAAAGTTCAATTCATATCCAAAAGGTCCAATTCATGTCTTAAAAGTTCAATTCATATCCTAAAAGTTCAATTCAGAAGAACAAATCCTAAAAACTAAAATTTCAATTCATATCCTACGAGTTTAAACATAAACTAACTAAACTAAAGAAATTCAACCCACACCCTAAAAGTTCGATTCACAAGAACAAATTAATTTATTCTACAATTATAAATTAATTATATCTTTTTTAGTTAATTCAAGATAATTATTTTTTCCTAATTACACCAATTTATATCCTAAAAGTTCAATTCATATCCAAAAAGTCCAATTCATGTCTTAAAAGTTTAATTCATATCCTAAAAGTTCAATTCACAAGAACAAATCCTAAAAACTAAAATTTCAATTCATATCCTACGGGTTTAAACATAAACTAACTAAACTAAAGAAATTCAACCCACACCCTAAAAGTTCGATTCACAAGAACAAATTAATTTATTCTACAATTATAAATTAATTATATCTTTTTAGTTAATTCAAGATAATTATTTTTTCCTAATTACACCAATTTATATCCTAAAAGTTCAATTCATATCGAAAAGGTCCAATTCATATCTTAAAAGTTCAATTCATATCCTAAAAGTTCAATTCACAAGAACAAATCCTAAAAACTAAAATTTCAATTCATATCCTACGGGTTTAAACATAAACTAACTAAACTAAAGAAATTCAACCCATACCCTAAAAGTTCGATTCACAAGAACAAATTAAATTATTCTACAATTATAAATTAATTATATATTTTTTAGTTAATTCAAGATAATTATTTTTTCCTAATTACACCAATTTATATCCTAAAAGTTCAATTCATATCCAAAAGGTCCAATTCATATCTTAAAAGTTCAATTCATATCCTAAAAGTTCAATTCACAAGAACAAATCCTAAAAACTAAAATTTCAATTCATATCCTACGAGTTTAAACATAAACTAACTAAACTAAAGAAATTCAACCCATACCCTAAAAGTTCGATTCACAAGAAAAAATTAATTTATTCTAGAATTAAAAATTAATTATATCTTTTTTAGTTAATTCAAGATAATTATTTCTTCCTAATTACACCAATTTATATCCTAAAAGTTCAATTCATATCCAAAAGGTCCAATTCATATCTTAAAAGTTCAATTCATATCCTAAAAGTTCAATTCACAAGAACAAATCCTAAAAACTAAAATTTCAATTCATATCCTACGTGTTTAAATATAAACTAATTAAACTAAAGAAATTCAACCCATACCCTAAAAGTTCGATTCACAAGAACAAATTAATTTATTCTACAATTATAAATTAATTATATCTTTTTTAGTTAATTCAAGATAATTATTTTTTCCTAATTACACCAATTTATATCCTAAAAGTTCAATTCATATCCAAAAGATCCAATTCATATCTTAAAAGTTCAATTCATATCCTAAAAGTTCAATTCACAAGAACAAATCCTAAAAACTAAAATTTCAATTCATATCCTACGAGTTTAAACATAAACTAACTAAACTAAAGAAATTCAACTCATACCCTAAAAGTTCGATTCACAAGAACAAATTAATTTATTCTACAATTATAAATTAATTATATCTTTTTTAGTTAATTCAAGATAATTATTTTTTCCTAATTACACTAATTTATATCCTAAAAGTTCAATTCATATCCAAAAGGTCCAATTCATATCTTAAAAGTTCAATTCATATCCTAAAAGTTCAATTCACAAGAACAAATCCTAAAAACTAAAATTTCAATTCATATCCTACGGGTTTAAACATAAACTAACTAAACTAAAGAAATTCAACCCATACCCTAAAAGTTCGATTCACAAGAACAAATTAATTTATTCTACAATTATAAATTAATTATATCTTTTTAGTTAATTCAAGATAATTATTTTTTCCTAATTACACCAATATATATCCTAAAAGTTCAATTCATATCCAAAAGGTCCAATTCATATCTTAAAAGTTCAATTCATATCCTAAAAGTTCAATTCACAAGAACAAATCCTAAAAACTAAAATTTCAATTCATATCCTACGAATTTAAACATAAACTAACTAAACTAAAGAAATTGAACCCATACCCTAAAAGTTCGATTCACAAGAACAAATTAATTTATTCTATAATTATAAATTAATTAAATATTTTTTAGTTAATTCAAGATAATTATTTTTTCCTAATTACACAAATTTATATCCTAAAAGTTCAATTCATATCCAAAAGGTCCAATTCATGTCTTAAAAGTTCAATTCATATCCTAAAAGTTCAACTCACAAGAACAAATCCTAAAAACTAAAATTTTAATTCATATCCTACGAGTTTAAACATAAACTAACTAAACTAAAGAAATTCAACTCATACCCTAAAAGTTCGATTCACAAGAACAAATTAATTTATTCTACAATTATAAATTAATTATATCTTTTTAGTTAATTCAAGATAATTATTTTTTCCTAATTACACCAATTTATATCCTAAAAGTTCAATTCATATCCAAAAGGTCCAATTCATGTCTTAAAAGTTCAATTCATATCCTAAAAGTTCAACTCACAAGAACAAATCCTAAAAACTAAAATTTTAATTCATATCCTACGAGTTTAAACATAAACTAACTAAACTAAAGAAATTCAACTCATACCCTAAAAGTTCGATTCACAAGAACAAATTAATTTATTCTACAATTATAAATTAATTATATCTTTTTTAGTTAATTCAAGATAATTATTTTTTCCTAATTACACCAATTTATATCCTAAAAGTTCAATTCATATCCAAAAGGTCCAATTCATATCTTAAAAGTTCAATTCATATCCTAAAAGTTCAATTCACAAGAACAAATCCTAAAAACTAAAATTTCAATTCATATCCTACAAGTTTAAACATAAACTAACTAAACTAAAGAAATTCAACCCATACCCTAAAAGTTCGATTCACAAGAACAAATTAATTTATTCTAGAATTAAAAATTAATTATATATTTTTTAGTTAATTCAAGATAATTATTTTTTCCTAATTACACTAATTTATATCCTAAAAGTTCAATTCATATCCAAAAAGTCGAATTCATATCTTAAAAGTTCAATTCATATCCTAAAAGTTCAATTCACAAGAACAAATCCTAAAAACTAAAATTTCAATTCATATCCTACGGGTTTAAACATAAACTAACTAAACTAAAGAAATTCAACCCATACCCTAAAAGTTCGATTCACAAGAACAAATTAATTTATTCTACAATTATAAATTAATTATATCTTTTTTAGTTAATTCAAGATAATTATTTTTTCCTAATTACACCAATTTATATCCTAAAAGTTCAATTCATATCCAAAAGGTCCAATTCATATCTTAAAAGTTCAATTCATATCCTAAAAGTTCAATTCACAAGAACAAATCCTAAAAACTAAAATTTCAATTCATATCCTACGAGTTTAAACATAAACTAACTAAACTAAAGAAATTCAACCCATACCCTAAAAGTTCGATTCACAAGAATAAATTAATTTATTCTATAATTATAAATTAATTATATCTTTTTTAGTTAATTCAAGATAATTATTTTTTCCTAATTACACCAATTTATATCCTAAAAGTTCAATTCATATCCAAAAGGTCCAATTCATATCTTAAAAGTTCAATTCATATCCTAAAAGTTCAATTCACAAGAACAAATCCTAAAAACTAAAATTTTAATTCATATCCTACGAGTTTAAACATAAACTAACTAAACTAAAGAAATTCAACCCATACCCTAAAATTTTGATTCACAAGAACAAATTAATTTATTCAATAATTATAAATTAATTATATCTTTTTTAGTTAATTCAAGATAATTAGTTTTTCCTAATTACACCAATTTATATCCTAAAAGTTCAATTCATATCCAAAAGGTCCAATTCATATCTTAAAAGTTCAATTCATATCCTAAAAGTTCAATTCACAAGAACAAATCCTAAAAACTAAAATTTCAATTCATATCCTTCGAGTTTAAACATAAACTAACTAAACTAAAGAAATTCAACCCATACCCTAAAAGTTCGATTCACAAGAACAAATTAATTAATTCTACAATTATAAATTATTATATCTTTTTTAGTTAATTCAAGATAATTAGTTTTTCCTAATTACACCAATTTATATCCTAAAAGTTCAATTCATATCCAAAAGGTCCAATTCATATCTTAAAAGTTCAATTCATATCCTAAAAGTTCAATTCACAAGAACAAATCCTAAAAACTAAAATTTCAATTCATATCCTACGAGTTTAAACATAAACTAACTAAACTAAAGAAATTCAACCCATACCCTAAAAGTTCGATTCACAAGAACAAATTAATTTATTCTATAATTATAAATTAATTATATCTTTTTTAGTTAATTCAAGATAATTATTTTTTCCTAATTACACCAATTTATATCCTAAAAGTTCAATTCATATCGAAAAGGTCCAATTCATATCTTAAAAGTTCAATTCATATCCTAAAAGTTCAATTCACAAGAACAAATCCTAAAAACTAAAATTTCAATTCATATCCTACGAGTTAAAACATAAACTAACTAAACTAAAGAAATTCAATCCATACCCTAAAAGTTCGATTCACAAGAATAAATTAATTTATTCTACAATTATAAATTAATTATATCTTTTTTAGTTAATTCAAGATAATTATTTTTTCCTAATTACACCAATTTATATACTAAAAGTTCAATTCATATCCAAAAGGTCCAATTCATATCTTAAAAGTTCAATTCATATCCTAAAGTTCAATTCACAAGAACAAATCCTAAAAACTAAAATTTCAATTCATATCCTACGAGTTAAAACATAAACTAACTAAACTAAAGAAATTCAACCCATACCCTAAAAGTTCGATTCACAAGAACAAATTAATTAATTCTACAATTATAAATTATTATATCTTTTTTAGTTAATTCAAGATAATTAGTTTTTCCTAATTACACCAATTTATATCCTAAAAGTTCAATTCATATCCAAAAGGTCCAATTCATATCTTAAAAGTTCAATTCATATCCTAAAAGTTCTATTCACAAGAACAAATCCTAAAAACTAAAATTTCAATTCATATCCTACGAGTTTAAACATAAACTAACTAAACTAAAGAAATTCAACCCATACCCTAAAAGTTCGATTCACAAGAACAAATTAATTAATTCTACAATTATAAATTATTATATCTTTTTTAGTTAATTCAAGATAATTAGTTTTTCCTAATTACACCAATTTATATCCTAAAAGTTCAATTCATATCCAAAAGGTCCAATTCATATCTTAAAAGTTCAATTCATATCCTAAAAGTTCAATTCACAAGAACAAATCCTAAAAACTAAAATTTCAATTCATATCCTACGAGTTTAAACATAAACTAACTAAACTAAAGAAATTCAACCCATACCCTAAAAGTTCGATTCACAAGAACAAATTAATTAATTCTACAATTATAAATTAATTATATCTTTTTTAGTTAATTCAAGATAATTAGTTTTTCCTAATTACACCAATTTATATCCTAAAAGTTTAATTCATATCCAAAAGGTCCAATTCATATCTTAAAAGTTCAATTCATATCCTAAAAGTTCAATTCACAAGAACAAATCCTAAAAACTAAAATTTCAATTCATATCCTACGAGTTTAAACATAAACTAACTAAACTAAAAAAATTCAACCCATACCCTAAAATTTCGATTCACAAGAACAAATTAATTTATTCAATAATTATAAATTAATTATATCTTTTTTAGTTAATTCAAGATAATTAGTTTTTCCTAATTACACCAATTTATATCCTAAAAGTTTAATTCATATCCAAAAGGTCCAATTCATATCTTAAAAGTTCAATTCATATCCTAAAAGTTCAATTCACAAGAACAAATCCTAAAAACTAAAATTTCAATTCATATCCTACGAGTTTAAACATAAACTAACTAAACTAAAGAAATTCAACCCATACCCTAAAATTTCGATTCACAAGAACAAATTAATTTATTCAATAATTATAAATTAATTAAATATTTTTTAGTTAATTCAAGATAATTATTTTTTTCTAATTACACCAATTTATATCCTAAAAGTTCAATTCATATCCAAAAGGTCAAATTCATGTCTTAAAAGTTCAATTCATATCCTAAAAGTTTAATTCACAAGAACAAATCCTAAAAACTAAAATTTCAATTCATATCCTACGAGTTTAAACATAAACTAACTAAACTAAAGAAATTCAACTCATACCCTATAACTTCGATTCACAAGAACAAATTAATTTATTCTACAATTATAAATTATTATATCTTTTTTAGTTAATTCAAGATAATTATTTTTTCCTAATTACACCAATTTATATCCTAAAAGTTCAATTCATATCCAAAAGGTCCAATTCATATCTTAAAAGTTCAATTCATATCCTAAAAGTTCAATTCACAAGAACAAATCCTAAAAACTAAAATTTCAATTCATATCCTTCGAGTTTAAACATAAACTAACTAAACTAAAGAAATTCAACCCATACCCTAAAAGTTCGATTCACAAGAACAAATTAATTAATTCTACAATTATAAATTATTATATCTTTTTTAGTTAATTCAAGATAATTAGTTTTTCCTAATTACACCAATTTATATCCTAAAAGTTCAATTCATATCCAAAAGGTCCAATTCATATCTTAAAAGTTCAATTCATATCCTAAAAGTTCAATTCACAAGAACAAATCCTAAAAACTAAAATTTCAATTCATATCCTACGAGTTTAAACATAAACTAACTAAACTAAAGAAATTCAACCCATACCCTAAAAGTTCGATTCACAAGAACAAATTAATTTATTCTATAATTATAAATTAATTATATCTTTTTTAGTTAATTCAAGATAATTATTTTTTCCTAATTACACCAATTTATATCCTAAAAGTTCAATTCATATCCAAAAGGTCCAATTCATATCTTAAAAGTTCAATTCATATCCTAAAAGTTCAATTCACAAGAACAAATCCTAAAAACTAAAATTTCAATTCATATCCTACGAGTTAAAACATAAACTAACTAAACTAAAGAAATTCAATCCATACCCTAAAAGTTCGATTCACAAGAACAAATTAATTTATTCTACAATTATAAATTAATTATATCTTTTTTAGTTAATTCAAGATAATTATTTTTTCCTAATTACACCAATTTATATACTAAAAGTTCAATTCATATCCAAAAGGTCCAATTCATATCTTAAAAGTTCAATTCATATCCTAAAGTTCAATTCACAAGAACAAATCCTAAAAACTAAAATTTCAATTCATATCCTACGAGTTAAAACATAAACTAACTAAACTAAAGAAATTCAACCCATACCCTAAAAGTTCGATTCACAAGAACAAATTAATTTATTCTACAATTATAAATTAATTATATCTTTTTTAGTTAATTCAAGATAATTAGTTTTTCCTAATTACACCAATTTATATCCTAAAAGTTCAATTCATATCCAAAAGGTCCAATTCATATCTTAAAAGTTCAATTCATATCCTAAAAGTTCTATTCACAAGAACAAATCCTAAAAACTAAAATTTCAATTAATATCCTACGGGTTTAAACATAAACTAACTAAACTAAATAAATTCAACCCATACCCTAAAAGTTCGATTCACAAGAACAAATTAATTTATTCTATAATTATAAATTAATTATATCTTTTTTAGTTAATTCAAGATAATTATTTTTTCCTAATTACACCAATTTATATCCTAAAAGTTTAATTCATATCCAAAAGGTCCAATTCATATCTTAAAAGTTCAATTCATATCCTAAAAGTTCAATTCACAAGAACAAATCCTAAAAACTAAAATTTCAATTCATATCCTACGAGTTTAAACATAAACTAACTAAACTAAAGAAATTCAACCCATACCCTAAAAATTCGATTCACAAGAACAAATTAATTTATTCAATAATTACAAATTAATTAAATATTTTTTAGTTAATTCAAGATAATTATTTTTTCCTAATTACACCAATTTATATCCTAAAAGTTCAATTCATATCCAAAAGGTCCAATTCATGTCTTAAAAGTTCAATTCATATCCTAAAAGATTAATTCACAAGAACAAATCCTAAAAACTAAAATTTCAATTCATATCCTACGAGTTTAAATATAAACTAACTAAACTAAAGAAATTCAACTCATACCCTAAAAGTTCGATTCACAAGAACAAATTAATTTATTCTACAATTATAAATTATTATATCTTTTTTAGTTAATTCAAGATAATTATTTTTTCCTAATTACACCAATTTATATCCTAAAAGTTCAATTCATATCCAAAAGGTCCAATTCATATCTTAAAAGTTTAATTCATATCCTAAAAGTTCAATTAACAAGAACAAATCCTAAAAACTAAAATTTCAATTTATATCCTACGAGTTTAAACATAAACTAACTAAACTAAAGAAATTCAACCCATACCCTAAAAATTCGATTCACAAGAACAAATTAATTTATTCAATAATTATAAATTAATTATATCTTTTTTAGTTAATTCAAGATAATTATTTTTTCCTAATTACACCAATTTATATCCTAAAAGTTCAATTCATATCCAAAAAGTCCAATCCATGTCTTAAAAGTTCAATTCATATCCTAAAAGTTCAACTCACAAGAACAAATCCTAAAAACTAAAATTTCAATTCACATCCTACGAGTTTAAACATAAACTAACTAAACTATAGGAATTCAACTCATACCCTAAAAGTTCGATTCACAAGAACAAATTAATTTATTCTACAATTATAAATTATTATATCTTTTTTAGTTAATTCAAGATAATTATTTTTTCCTAATTACACCAATTTATATCCTAAAAGTTCAATTCATATCCAAAAGGTCCAATTCATATCTTAAAAGTTCAATTCATATCCTAAAAGTTCAATTCACAAGAACAAATCCTAAAAACTAAAATTTCAATTCATATCCTACGAGTTTAAACATAAACTAACTAAACTAAAGAAATTCAACCCATACCCTAAAAGTTCGATTCACAAGAACAAATTAATTTATTCTATAATTATAAATTAATTATATCTTTTTTAGTTAATTCAAGATAATTATTTTTTCCTAATTACACCAATTTATATCCTAAAAGTTCAATTCATATCCAAAAAGTCCAATTCATGTCTTAAAAGTTCAATTCATATCCTAAAAGTTCAACTCACAAGAACAAATCCTAAAAACTAAAATTTTAATTCATATCCTACGAGTTTAAACATAAACTAACTAAACTAAAGAAATTCAACTCATACCCTAAAAGTTCGATTCACAAGAACAAATTAATTTATTCTACAATTATAAATTAATTATATCTTTTTTAGTTAATTCAAGATAATTATTTTTTCCTAATTACACCAATTTATATCCTAAAAGTTCAATTCATATCCAAAAGGTCCAATTCATATCTTAAAAGTTCAATTCATATCCTAAAAGTTCAATTCACAAGAACAAATCCTAAAAACTAAAATTTCAATTCATATCCTACGAGTTTAAACATAAACTAACTAAACTAAAGAAATTCAACCCATACCCTAAAAATTCGATTCACAAGAACAAATTAATTTATTCAATAATTATAAATTAATTATATCTTTTTTAGTTAATTCAAGATAATTATTTTTTCCTAATTACACCAATTTATATCCTAAAAGTTCAATTCATATCCAAAAAGTCCAATTCATGTCTTAAAAGTTCAATTCATATCCTAAAAGTTCAATTCACAAGAACAAATCCTAAAAACTAAAATTTCAATTCATATCCTACGAGTTTAAACATAAACTAACTAAACTAAAGAAATTCAATCCATACCCTAAAAGTTCGATTCACAAGAACAAATTAATTTATTCTACAATTATAAATTTATTATATCTTTTTTAGTTAATTCAAGATAATTATTTTATCCTAATTACACCAATTTATATCCTAAAAGTTCAATTCATATCCAAAAGGTCCAATTCATATCTTAAAAGTTCAATTCATATCCTAAAAGTTCAATTCACAAGAACAAATCCTAAAAACTAAAATTTCAATTCATATCCTACGAGTTTAAACATAAACTAACTAAACTAAAGAAATTCAACCCATACCCTAAAAGTTCGATTCACAAGAACAAATTAATTTATTCTATAATTATAAATTAATTATATCTTTTTTAGTTAATTCAAGATAATTATTTTTTTCTAATTACACCAATTTATATCCTAAAAGTTCAATTCATATCCAAAAGGTCCAATTCATATCTTAAAAGTTCAATTCATATCCTAAAAGTTCAATTCACAAGAACAAATCCTAAAAACTAAAATTTCAATTCATATCCTACGAGTTAAAACATAAACTAACTAAACTAAAGAAATTCAATCCATACCCTAAAAGTTCGATTCACAAGAACAAATTAATTTATTCTACAATTATAAATTAATTATATCTTTTTTAGTTAATTCAAGATAATTATTTTTTCCTAATTACACCAATTTATATACTAAAAGTTCAATTCATATCCAAAAGGTCCAATTCATATCTTAAAAGTTCAATTCATATCCTAAAGTTCAATTCACAAGAACAAATCCTAAAAACTAAAATTTCAATTCATATCCTACGAGTTTAAACATAAACTAACTAAACTAAAGAAATTCAACCCATACCCTAAAAGTTCGATTCACAAGAACAAATTAATTAATTCTACAATTATAAATTATTATATCTTTTTTAGTTAATTCAAGATAATTAGTTTTTCCTAATTACACCAATTTATATCCTAAAAGTTCAATTCATATCGAAAAGGTCCAATTCATATCTTAAAAGTTCAATTCATATCCTAAAAGTTCAATTCACAAGAACAAATCCTAAAAACTAAAATTTCAATTCATATCCTACGAGTTTAAACATAAACTAACTAAACTAAAGAAATTCAACCCATACCCTAAAAGTTCGATTCACAAGAACAAATTAATTAATTCTATAATTATAAATTAATTATATCTTTTTTAGTTAATTCAAGATAATTATTTTTTCCTAATTACACCAATTTATATCCTAAAAGTTCAATTCATATCGAAAAGGTCCAATTCATATCTTAAAAGTTCAATTCATATCCTAAAAGTTCAATTCACAAGAACAAATCCTAAAAACTAAAATTTCAATTCATATCCTACGAGTTAAAACATAAACTAACTAAACTAAAGAAATTCAATCCATACCCTAAAAGTTCGATTCACAAGAACAAATTAATTTATTCTACAATTATAAATTAATTATATCTTTTTAGTTAATTCAAGATAATTATTTTTTCCTAATTACACCAATTTATATCCTAAAAGTTCAATTCATATCCAAAAGGTCCAATTCATATCTTAAAAGTTCAATTCATATCCTAAAAGTTCAATTCACAAGAACAAATCCTAAAAACTAAAATTTCAATTCATATCCTACGAGTTTAAACATAAACTAACTAAACTAAAGAAATTCAACCCATACCCTAAAAGTTCGATTCACAAGAACAAATTAATTTATTCTATAATTATAAATTAATTATATCTTTTTTAGTTAATTCAAGATAATTATTTTTTCCTAATTACACCAATTTATATCCTAAAAGTTCAATTCATATCGAAAAGGTCCAATTCATATCTTAAAAGTTCAATTCATATCCTAAAAGTTCAATTCACAAGAACAAATCCTAAAAACTAAAATTTCAATTCATATCCTACGAGTTAAAACATAAACTAACTAAACTAAAGAAATTCAATCCATACCCTAAAAGTTCGATTCACAAGAATAAATTAATTTATTCTACAATTATAAATTAATTATATCTTTTTTAGTTAATTCAAGATAATTATTTTTTCCTAATTACACCAATTTATATACTAAAAGTTCAATTCATATCCAAAAGGTCCAATTCATATCTTAAAAGTTCAATTCATATCCTAAAGTTCAATTCACAAGAACAAATCCTAAAAACTAAAATTTCAATTCATATCCTACGAGTTAAAACATAAACTAACTAAACTAAAGAAATTCAACCCATACCCTAAAAGTTCGATTCACAAGAACAAATTAATTAATTCTACAATTATAAATTATTATATCTTTTTTAGTTAATTCAAGATAATTAGTTTTTCCTAATTACACCAATTTATATCCTAAAAGTTCAATTCATATCCAAAAGGTCCAATTCATATCTTAAAAGTTCAATTCATATCCTAAAAGTTCTATTCACAAGAACAAATCCTAAAAACTAAAATTTCAATTCATATCCTACGAGTTTAAACATAAACTAACTAAACTAAAGAAATTCAACCCATACCCTAAAAGTTCGATTCTCAAGAACAAATTAATTAATTCTACAATTATAAATTATTATATCTTTTTTAGTTAATTCAAGATAATTAGTTTTTCCTAATTACACCAATTTATATCCTAAAAGTTCAATTCATATCCAAAAGGTCCAATTCATATCTTAAAAGTTCAATTCATATCCTAAAAGTTCAATTCACAAGAACAAATCCTAAAAACTAAAATTTCAATTCATATCCTACGAGTTTAAACATAAACTAACTAAACTAAAGAAATTCAACCCATACCCTAAAAGTTCGATTCACAAGAACAAATTAATTAATTCTACAATTATAAATTAATTATATCTTTTTTAGTTAATTCAAGATAATTAGTTTTTCCTAATTACACCAATTTATATCCTAAAAGTTTAATTCATATCCAAAAGGTCCAATTCATATCTTAAAAGTTCAATTCATATCCTAAAAGTTCAATTCACAAGAACAAATCCTAAAAACTAAAATTTCAATTCATATCCTACGAGTTTAAACATAAACTAACTAAACTAAAAAAATTCAACCCATACCCTAAAATTTTGATTCACAAGAACAAATTAATTTATTCAATAATTATAAATTAATTATATCTTTTTTAGTTAATTCAAGATAATTAGTTTTTCCTAATTACACCAATTTATATCCTAAAAGTTTAATTCATATCCAAAAGGTCCAATTCATATCTTAAAAGTTCAATTCATATCCTAAAAGTTCAATTCACAAGAACAAATCCTAAAAACTAAAATTTCAATTCATATCCTACGAGTTTAAACATAAACTAACTAAACTAAAGAAATTCAACCCATACCCTAAAAGTTCGATTCACAAGAACAAATTAATTAATTCTACAATTATAAATTAATTATATCTTTTTTAGTTAATTCAAGATAATTAGTTTTTCCTAATTACACCAATTTATATCCTAAAAGTTTAATTCATATCCAAAAGGTCCAATTCATATCTTAAAAGTTCAATTCATATCCTAAAAGTTCAATTCACAAGAACAAATCCTAAAAACTAAAATTTCAATTCATATCCTACGAGTTTAAACATAAACTAACTAAACTAAAAAAATTCAACCCATACCCTAAAATTTTGATTCACAAGAACAAATTAATTTATTCAATAATTATAAATTAATTATATCTTTTTTAGTTAATTCAAGATAATTAGTTTTTCCTAATTACACCAATTTATATCCTAAAAGTTCAATTCATATCCAAAAGGTCCAATTCATATCTTAAAAGTTCAATTCATATCCTAAAAGTTCAATTCACAAGAACAAATCCTAAAAACTAAAATTTCAATTCATATCCTACGAGTTTAAACATAAACTAACTAAACTAAAGAAATTCAACCCATACCCTAAAATTTCGATTCACAAGAACAAATTAATTTATTCAATAATTATAAATTAATTAAATATTTTTTAGTTAATTCAAGATAATTATTTTTTTCTAATTACACCAATTTATATCCTAAAAGTTCAATTCATATCCAAAAGGTCAAATTCATGTCTTAAAAGTTCAATTCATATCCTAAAAGTTTAATTCACAAGAACAAATCCTAAAAACTAAAATTTCAATTCATATCCTACGAGTTTAAACATAAACTAACTAAACTAAAGAAATTCAACTCATACCCTATAACTTCGATTCACAAGAACAAATTAATTTATTCTACAATTATAAATTATTATATCTTTTTTAGTTAATTCAAGATAATTATTTTTTCCTAATTACACCAATTTATATCCTAAAAGTTCAATTCATATCCAAAAGGTCCAATTCATATCTTAAAAGTTCAATTCATATCCTAAAAGTTCAATTCACAAGAACAAATCCTAAAAACTAAAATTTCAATTCATATCCTACGAGTTTAAACATAAACTAACTAAACTAAAGAAATTCAACCCATACCCTAAAAGTTCGATTCACAAGAACAAATTAATTAATTCTACAATTATAAATTATTATATCTTTTTTAGTTAATTCAAGATAATTAGTTTTTCCTAATTACACCAATTTATATCCTAAAAGTTCAATTCATATCCAAAAGGTCCAATTCATATCTTAAAAGTTCAATTCATATCCTAAAAGTTCAATTCACAAGAACAAATCCTAAAAACTAAAATTTCAATTCATATCCTACGAGTTTAAACATAAACTAACTAAACTAAAGAAATTCAACCCATACCCTAAAAGTTCGATTCACAAGAACAAATTAATTTATTCTATAATTATAAATTAATTATATCTTTTTAGTTAATTCAAGATAATTATTTTTTCCTAATTACACCAATTTATATCCTAAAAGTTCAATTCATATCGAAAAGGTCCAATTCATATCTTAAAAGTTCAATTCATATCCTAAAAGTTCAATTCACAAGAACAAATCCTAAAAACTAAAATTTCAATTCATATCCTACGAGTTAAAACATAAACTAACTAAACTAAAGAAATTCAATCCATACCCTAAAAGTTCGATTCACAAGAATAAATTAATTTATTCTACAATTATAAATTAATTATATCTTTTTTAGTTAATTCAAGATAATTATTTTTTCCTAATTACACCAATTTATATACTAAAAGTTCAATTCATATCCAAAAGGTCCAATTCATATCTTAAAAGTTCAATTCATATCCTAAAGTTCAATTCACAAGAACAAATCCTAAAAACTAAAATTTCAATTCATATCCTACGAGTTAAAACATAAACTAACTAAACTAAAGAAATTCAACCCATACCCTAAAAGTTCGATTCACAAGAACAAATTAATTAATTCTACAATTATAAATTATTATATCTTTTTTAGTTAATTCAAGATAATTAGTTTTTCCTAATTACACCAATTTATATCCTAAAAGTTCAATTCATATCCAAAAGGTCCAATTCATATCTTAAAAGTTCAATTCATATCCTAAAAGTTCTATTCACAAGAACAAATCCTAAAAACTAAAATTTCAATTCATATCCTACGAGTTTAAACATAAACTAACTAAACTAAAGAAATTCAACCCATACCCTAAAAGTTCGATTCTCAAGAACAAATTAATTAATTCTACAATTATAAATTATTATATCTTTTTTAGTTAATTCAAGATAATTAGTTTTTCCTAATTACACCAATTTATATCCTAAAAGTTCAATTCATATCCAAAAGGTCCAATTCATATCTTAAAAGTTCAATTCATATCCTAAAAGTTCAATTCACAAGAACAAATCCTAAAAACTAAAATTTCAATTCATATCCTACGAGTTTAAACATAAACTAACTAAACTAAAGAAATTCAACCCATACCCTAAAAGTTCGATTCACAAGAACAAATTAATTAATTCTACAATTATAAATTAATTATATCTTTTTTAGTTAATTCAAGATAATTAGTTTTTCCTAATTACACCAATTTATATCCTAAAAGTTTAATTCATATCCAAAAGGTCCAATTCATATCTTAAAAGTTCAATTCATATCCTAAAAGTTCAATTCACAAGAACAAATCCTAAAAACTAAAATTTCAATTCATATCCTACGAGTTTAAACATAAACTAACTAAACTAAAAAAATTCAACCCATACCCTAAAATTTTGATTCACAAGAACAAATTAATTTATTCAATAATTATAAATTAATTATATCTTTTTTAGTTAATTCAAGATAATTAGTTTTTCCTAATTACACCAATTTATATCCTAAAAGTTTAATTCATATCCAAAAGGTCCAATTCATATCTTAAAAGTTCAATTCATATCCTAAAAGTTCAATTCACAAGAACAAATCCTAAAAACTAAAATTTCAATTCATATCCTACGAGTTTAAACATAAACTAACTAAACTAAAGAAATTCAACCCATACCCTAAAAGTTCGATTCACAAGAACAAATTAATTAATTCTACAATTATAAATTAATTATATCTTTTTTAGTTAATTCAAGATAATTAGTTTTTCCTAATTACACCAATTTATATCCTAAAAGTTTAATTCATATCCAAAAGGTCCAATTCATATCTTAAAAGTTCAATTCATATCCTAAAAGTTCAATTCACAAGAACAAATCCTAAAAACTAAAATTTCAATTCATATCCTACGAGTTTAAACATAAACTAACTAAACTAAAAAAATTCAACCCATACCCTAAAATTTTGATTCACAAGAACAAATTAATTTATTCAATAATTATAAATTAATTATATCTTTTTTAGTTAATTCAAGATAATTAGTTTTTCCTAATTACACCAATTTATATCCTAAAAGTTCAATTCATATCCAAAAGGTCCAATTCATATCTTAAAAGTTCAATTCATATCCTAAAAGTTCAATTCACAAGAACAAATCCTAAAAACTAAAATTTCAATTCATATCCTACGAGTTTAAACATAAACTAACTAAACTAAAGAAATTCAACCCATACCCTAAAATTTCGATTCACAAGAACAAATTAATTTATTCAATAATTATAAATTAATTAAATATTTTTTAGTTAATTCAAGATAATTATTTTTTTCTAATTACACCAATTTATATCCTAAAAGTTCAATTCATATCCAAAAGGTCAAATTCATGTCTTAAAAGTTCAATTCATATCCTAAAAGTTTAATTCACAAGAACCAATCCTAAAAACTAAAATTTCAATTCATATCCTACGAGTTTAAACATAAACTAACTAAATTAAAGAAATTCAACTCATACCCTATAACTTCGATTCACAAGAACAAATTAATTTATTCTACAATTATAAATTATTATATCTTTTTTAGTTAATTCAAGATAATTATTTTTTCCTAATTACACCAATTTATATCCTAAAAGTTCAATTCATATCCAAAAGGTCCAATTCATATCTTAAAAGTTCAATTCATATCCTAAAAGTTCAATTCACAAGAACAAATCCTAAAATCTAAAATTTCAATTCATATCCTACGAGTTTAAACATAAACTAACTAAACTAAAGAAATTCAACCCATACCCTAAAAGTTCGATTCACAAGAACAAATTAATTAATTCTACAATTATAAATTATTATATCTTTTTTAGTTAATTCAAGATAATTAGTTTTTCCTAATTACACCAATTTATATCCTAAAAGTTCAATTCATATCCAAAAGGTCCAATTCATATCTTAAAAGTTCAATTCATATCCTAAAAGTTCAATTCACAAGAACAAATCCTAAAAACTAAAATTTCAATTCATATCCTACGAGTTTAAACATAAACTAACTAAACTAAAGAAATTCAACCCATACCCTAAAAGTTCGATTCACAAGAACAAATTAATTTATTCTACAATTATAAATTAATTATATCTTTTTTAGTTAATTCAAGATAATTATTTTTTTCTAATTTCACCAATTTATATACTAAAAGTTCAATTCATATCCAAAAGGTCCAATTCATATCTTAAAAGTTCAATTCATATCCTAAAAGTTCAATTCACAAGAACAAATCCTAAAAACTAAAATTTCAATTCATATCCTACGAGTTAAAACATAAACTAACTAAACTAAAGAAATTCAATCCATACCCTAAAAGTTCGATTCACAAGAACAAATTAATTTATTCTAAAATTATAAATTAATTATATCTTTTTTAGTTAATTCAAGATAATTAGTTTTTCCTAATTACACCAATTTATATACTAAAAGTTCAATTCATATCCAAAAGGTCCAATTCATATCTTAAAAGTTCAATTCATATCCTAAAGTTCAATTCACAAGAACAAATCCTAAAAACTAAAATTTCAATTCATATCCTACGAGTTAAAACATAAACTAACTAAACTAAAGAAATTCAACCCATACCCTAAAAGTTCGATTCACAAGAACAAATTAATTAATTCTACAATTATAAATTATTATATCTTTTTTAGTTAATTCAAGATAATTAGTTTTTCCTAATTACACCAATTTATATCCTAAAAGTTCAATTCATATCCAAAAGGTCCAATTCATATCTTAAAAGTTCAATTCATATCCTAAAAGTTCAATTCACAAGAACAAATCCTAAAAACTAAAATTTCAATTCATATCCTACGAGTTTAAACATAAACTAACTAAACTAAAGAAATTCAACCCATACCCTAAAAGTTCGATTCACAAGAATAAATTAATTTATTCTACAATTATAAATTATTATATCTTTTTTAGTTAATTCAAGATAATTATTTTTTCCTAATTGCACCAATTTATATCCTAAAAGTTCAATTCATATCCAAAAGGTCCAATTCATATCTTAAAAGTTCAATTCATATCCTAAAAGTTCAATTCACAAGAAAAAATCCTAAAAACTAAAATTTCAATTAATATCCTACGAGTTTAAACATAAACTAACTAAACTAAAGAAATTCAACCCATACCCTAAAAGTTCGATTCACAAGAACAAATTAATTTATTCTACAATTATAAATTAATTATATCTTTTTTAGTTAATTCAAGATAATTATTTTTTCCTAATTACACCAATTTATATCCTAAAAGTTCAATTCATATCCAAAAGGTCCAATTCATATCTTAAAAGTTCAATTCATATCCTAAAAGTTCAATTCACAAGAACAAATCCTAAAAACTAAAATTTCAATTCATATCCTACGAGTTTAAACATAAACTAACTAAACTAAAGAAATTCAACCCATACCCTAAAAGTTCGATTCACAAGAACAAATTAATTTATTCAATAACTATAAATTAATTAAATATTTTTTAGTTAATTCAAGATAATTATTTTTTCCTAATTACACCAATTTATATCCTAAAAGTTCAATTCATATCCAAAAGGTCCAATTCATATCTTAAAAGTTCAATTCATATCCTAAAAGTTCAATTCAGAAAAACAAATCCTAAAAACTAAAATTTCAATTCATATCCTACGAGTTTAAACATAAACTAACTAAACTAAAGAAATTCAACCCATACCCTAAAGGTTCGATTCACAAGAACAAATTAATTTATTCTATAATTATAAATTAATTATATCTTTTTTAGTTAATTCAAGATAATTATTTTTTCCTAATTACACCAATTTATATCCTAAAAGTTCAATTCATATCCAAAAAGTCCAATTCATATCTTAAAAGTTCAATTCATATCCTAAAAGTTCAATTCACAAGAACAAATCCTAAAAACTAAAATTTCAATTCATATCCTACGAGTTTAAACATAAACTAACTAAACTAAAGAAATTCAACCCATACCCTAAAAATTCGATTCACAAGAACAAATTAATTTATTCAATAACTATAAATTAATTAAATATTTTTTAGTTAATTCAAGATAATTATTTTTTCCTAATTACACCAATTTATATCCTAAAAGTTCAATTCATATCCAAAAGGTCCAATTCATATCTTAAAAGTTCAATTCATATCCTAAAAGTTCAATTCAGAAAAACAAATCCTAAAAACTAAAATTTCAATTCATATCCTACGAGTTTAAACATAAACTAACTAAACTAAAGAAATTCAACCCATACCCTAAAGGTTCGATTCACAAGAACAAATTAATTTATTCTATAATTATAAATTAATTATATCTTTTTTAGTTAATTCAAGATAATTATTTTTTCCTAATTACACCAATTTATATCCTAAAAGTTCAATTCATATCCAAAAAGTCCAATTCATGTCTTAAAAGTTCAATTCATATCCTAAAAGTTCAATTCACAAGAACAAATCCTAAAAACTAAAATTTCAATCCATATCCTACGAGTTTAAACATAAACTAACTAAACTAAAGAAATTCAACCCATACCCTAAAAGTTCGATTCACAAGAACAAATTAATTTATTCTACAATTATAAATTAATTATATCTTTTTTAGTTAATTCAAGATAATTATTTTTTCCTAATTACACCAATTTATATCCTAAAAGTTCAATTCATATCCAAAAGGTCCAATTCATATCTTAAAAGTTCAATTCATATCCTAAAAGTTCAATTCACAAGAACAAATCCTAAAAACTAAAATTTCAATTCATATCCTACGAGTTTAAACATAAACTAACTAAACTAAAGAAATTCAACCCATACCCTAAAAGTTCGATTCACAAGAACAAATTAATTTATTCTATAATTATAAATTAATTATATCTTTTTTAGTTAATTCAAGATAATTAGTTTTTCCTAATTACACCAATTTATATCCTAAAAGTTCAATTCATATCCAAAAGGTCCAATTCATATCTTAAAAGTTCAATTCATATCCTAAAAGTTCAATTCAGAAAAACAAATCCTAAAAACTAAAATTTCAATTCATATCCTACGAGTTTAAACATAAACTAACTAAACTAAAGAAATTCAATCCATACCCTAAAAGTTCGATTCACAAGAACAAATTAATTTATTCTACAATTATAAATTAATTATATCTTTTTAGTTAATTCAAGATAATTATTTTTTCCTAATTACACCAATTTATATACTAAAAGTTCAATTCATATTCAAAAGGTCCAATTCATATCTTAAAAGTTCAATTCATATCCTAAAAGTTCAATTCACAAGAACAAATCCTAAAAACTAAAATTTCAATTCATATCCTACGAGTTTAAACATAAACTAACTAAACTAAAGAAATTCAACCCATACCCTAAAAGTTCGATTCACAAGAACAAATTAATTAATTCTATAATTATAAATTATTATATCTTTTTTAGTTAATTCAAGATAATTAGTTTTTCCTAATTACACCAATTTATATCCTAAAAGTTCAATTCATATCCAAAAGGTCCAATTCATATCTTAAAAGTTCAATTCATATCCTAAAAGTTCTATTCACAAGAACAAATCCTAAAAACTAAAATTTCAATTCATATCCTACGAGTTTAAACATAAACTAACTAAACTAAAGAAATTCAACCCATACCCTAAAAGTTCGATTCACAAGAATAAATTAATTTATTCTACAATTATAAATTAATTATATCTTTTTTAGTTAATTCAAGATAATTATTTTTTCCTAATTACACCAATTTATATCCTAAAAGTTCAATTCATATCCAAAAGGTCCAATTCATATCTTAAAAGTTCAATTCATATCCTAAAAGTTCAATTCACAAGAACAAATCCTAAAAACTAAAATTTCAATTCATATCCTACGAGTTTAAACATAAACTAACTAAACTAAAGAAATTCAACCCATACCCTAAACTAAACTAATTCATAACTAATTGACTAATTAACAAAACTAATTAGTTAATAAAACTAATTAACAAAACTAATTAAAACAAGGCCTAAACCCTAATCCTCAATATAATGCAATGTTCAAATAATTGAAACACTAATCAATTGAAACTAATTCATAACTAATTAACAAAACCTAGAAATAATAAATAAATGGGTTGTAATTCAAACCTAGAATTTTTAGGAGATGGAGAAGGAAAGGGGCGGCAGTGGCAGTGGCAGCGGCGACGGCGCGGCGACCGCGAGGGTGAGGGCTGGATGACGAGGGGGAGGGCTGGGAGAAGGAGAGAGGGGAAGGTTTAGAGTGAAGAGGGAAAAATTTCAGAGAAATGGGGGTTTTTCCCGTTTTTCACTTCTCTGATTTTAGAATTACCGACCAAAGTTGGTCGGTAATTTTGGTCGGTACATTAAGTGCTGACCGTTTGACCAAAAACCGACCAACTTTGGTCGGTTTTTTTTTTAAAAAAATTAAATTCTTTTTTTTTTGTTTGTGTTTTTTTCTTAAAATATTATAAACTATAAAAAAAATATTATAAACTACAAGTATTTATTTTATTTAACTATGCAATTATTATAAATAATTATAAACTATAAGCATAATCTGTATAAATAATTATATTAACTATTTAATTTTAATAAATTATAATAGCATCTATCTAAGTAAATTTTCTAAGTTATAATTAAGTATGTGAGTAATTTCTCTCTCACACACATACACTATATTGTAATTGATGCTAATAACTTCTTTTTTCATTCGTTCATCACTAATAATGCATGACATAGATTAATCGATATATAGGTCGAGATGTTTTGATGAATCATCGATTAATATTCATCAATACATATGAGTAAGTTATAAGTCGATGAATCAATTTATAAATAGATATATTTGATGATAAAGTATATATACTAATTAGTATCTTCCCAAGTCTATCCCTAAAAGAACCCGACCCTTTGGTCCTAGCGCTTTGTGTTCTTATATATATATATATATATATATATATATATATATATATATATATATATATATATATACACATACAAACATACTTCACTGTAATACTTTAACTATATATATAGCTTGTTATAGTATATGTTAGTGTGTATATATATAGCTTGTTAAAGTTTGACCATGTTTGACCTATTAATTTAACTTGTTTACTTAATACTAATATCTTCTTTCGTTTATTTAATTTGTGATCTCTATATATATATATATGTCATAGATATTTAGTATTAATTCTTTTATTTTTCATTCATTCATCACTAATAATACATGGCATAGCTAGATTAATCGATATAAGTCGAGACATTTTGTTTTTACTATTAGTCGATATAGGTCAAACGTTTTGTTTTTAATATTCATCGATGCATCTAAGTAAGTTATAAGTCGATGAATCAATTTACAAATAGCATGTTATATATAGTATATGTTAGTGTATTCATTATTTGTATTACAAAAGTGTTAACGAATTACATTTATATTATTTAGATAGTAAATATAAAAGTAATTCGAAAGTTTGATCAATGTTGACGTAATAACCGACCAACTTTGGTCGGTTATTTTGCAGAAAATAACAATTACCGACCAAAGTTGGTCGGTAAATGCTTCCCCTACATTAACCGACCAACGTTGGTCGGTAATTTTAAATATAAATTCTTAAATATTATAAAATATTTTAAATAATAAAATAATTATTAAAATTTTAAAAATTGGATCCAGATTACCGACCAACATTGGTCGGTAATCCAAAATTTTCTTGTCTGACCAGCTTGGTCAATTCATTGACCAATTTACCGACCAACGTTGGTCGGTATTTAGTTTTAAAAAAATATAAATATTTTTTTCCCCAGTTTCCGTCCAACCTAGACGGTTTTTGGTCGCTTTTTTTGACCGACCAACATTGGTCGGAAATAGTTGGTCGGTTTTTAGCAGATTTTTAGTAGTGGATGTTAAAGAATTGCTTGCTGGAGAAGTAATGATTTCTGAATGTGATTTTCGTAAAGTTTAACATGTAGTTTCAAAATCAACAAATATTAAGAGTGCAAGCTTTATAAAATCATACCTATGGCATTTCATTGAAAAGATTCAGATGATAATAAATATGAGGGCACGAGCACGAACATTGATTTCTTGCTTCGCCTCCGGATAAGAATGATAAACTTCTAGATTCATCTAAAAATATTTTGATAAATTTTCAGAAACCACTATTGCTTAGTGGTTATTAGTAGGAGTGTTATTGGTTCGATTCGGTCGGTTATTTTATAAAATTTGTACCATATCAATTTTTCGGTTATTCTATTATGTATAACTAAAATTAAACTTTTTGAAACCGTCCCAATCATGTCGGTTTCCCTACAGTATCGGTACGGTTCGGTTAATTTTCGATATTTTTTAAAATGTCATGTAAAAATCACTAGTAAAAGTAGAATGCAATAACATACATACTTTTATAGAACTTAGCAAAACTCTCTAGATATTTTTACTGTTTAAATGATGATGAATTATAAAAACATGAAAGATGGCCATAGTATAGATCCATCAACTACTCTACCACTACGTAAAAGAAACTACTCAAAGACAAAGAAAAGATAAATCACATAAGTAGAAAGAAAGATATTAACCAAGTTGGGACTCAAAAATAAAGTATATAAAAGATTAAATATTTGAGAAGATAAATCTAAATCATACGAACGGAATCATATTCAATAAATTGTAGTTTGCTATTCATAATCGTTAGAATACTTTGTTTCTTGCTAGTGAATATGCTGGAAATAATTTAGTTTCAATAGGAGTAGCATAGTAGGTTTGGGAATTAGGATTTTGATCTTAATTACTTGTTGGCTTATAACCATTTTCATAATTCCAAGACCCAAGGAAATATTTAGTACTTTATTATTTTTAAACTTAATATATAAATATATTTTCCATATGTAAATTTATTCGGTACGGTTCGGTATATTTTTGGTTTATTTTCATAAAATAAAAAACCTATCCTAATTATCGGCACAGTTGTAGATTTATAGAAAAACCTACGTTTTTATTAAAAGAAATCTAAAAATTGGTTCGGTTCGGTGCAGTACGGTTTGGTCGGTTTAGTCGGTTTTTAAATATCCATTAACACCCCTAACTATTAGTGGTAGCAAAATGGTTAAAAAAAATAGTTAACCACCCATATTATCCACAAAAAAATGGGTTGAATAATGAACTTTTTAAAAACGGGTTAAATATGGATAAGAACCATATTATCCATTTAGAAAATGGATAACCAATTGATAACCAATAGTGTCACGACCCCAATTCACCCTCTGCAGGATGTCGTGATGACACCTAATCTCTAAGACTATGTAAACCTAGCAAATTGTGGAATAACATAATAAGAGTCTCAAACTCAAACCTCAATAGCTGTAATAAATGAAAACTGCAAGTCAAAGAACTAAAATCTCCCAAAACTCTGTAGAAACAAGTCACACGCTTCTAAGAGAAATACTAATTATCTCTATACATCAGAGACTACTAAAGTAAGGAAAACAACATGATAAGGATAGAGGGGGACTCTGAGGTCTGCGGACGCTGGCAGATGTACCTTGAAGTCTCCGCACACAGGTAGCTCACTGATATCCGGGATGGTAAGCGGTACCTGATTCTGCACAAAAAGATGTGCATAAGAGTAGTATGAGTACACCACAGCGGTACCCAGTAAGTGCCAAGCCTAACCTCGGTAGAGTAGTGAAGAGGTCAGGTCAGGCCCTACTGAAAATAATAGAAAAATATGACAGAGGATATAATAGTATAATGAAATGACTGAAGATAGAACAACACAGCAAAAAGAGGTAAACAGTAGGGGATCTCCCGAGATACCGTCTCGTAGTCCCAAAAGTAAATACTCAATAGGAGATCTCCCGAGATACCGTCTCGTAGTCCCAAAAGTAAATATGCAAGGGGATCTCCCGAGGTACCGCCTCGTTGTCCCAAAAGTAAATATGTAGTACAGGGGGATCTCCCGAGGAACTGCCTCATAATCCCAAAATAAATATGCAGTACAGGTAGTCGGAGGAACAACAAATTTTCAGTAAAAATCTTACAGTTAAAGATTTAAATCAAATCAAAGAAAAACATATAATTCAGCTAAGTATGTTGCACATATTGCAAGTAGACATGTGATACTAGGCTAAACATGATCAGTACATATACTAAAGCAACTCAATTAAAGAATTTAAAATAAGACTACTCAGCAATAACCAATATTTTCAAATTTGGCCCGTGTACGCACTCATCGCCTCGCGTACACGGTGCTCACATATCACACAATGTTACAACAGTATCAAATCTTAAGGGGATTTTCCCTCACTAGGGTTAGACAAGCCACTTACCTCAAATCACGCTCAATCATTCAAGTAGAATACCTTTTCCTTGATTTTCCGACTCCGATCAGCTCAAATCTAGTCATAGTTAATTCGATTCAGTTAATACAAGTTATAGGAATAAATTTCATATGAAAATATAAATTTTCCAACAAAAATCCAAAATTTAACTCAAAAATCGCACGTGGGACCCACGTCTCACAACTCGATAAAAGTTACAAAATATGAACGCTCATTCAACTACGAGTCCAACCATACATAAATTATCCAAATCCGATATCAAAATCCAGATCAAAACTCAAGATTTAGTTGAAGAACTTTTCAACTTCTTCCCCAAATTTCTGAACCAAATTCCCTAATAAATGATGAAATCAACTATAAATTAATGAAGTATAACCATAAATAAGTTAATAATCGTTACCCAATAGCTTTCTCTGAAAAACCCTTGAATTACCGCCTCAGTCCGAGCTCTCAAAGTCCCAAAATTGAAAATGGAATAAAACCCTCAAACTTAGCCTTTTCTTCCCAGCGATTTCGTACCTGCGGGCTCTTAGTCGCACCTGTGACGCCGCACCTACAGAAGTTTTATCGCAGGTACGGACTTGACTTAAGTCCCCTAGGTCCGCTTCTGCGAGAGGAGGACCGCAACTGCGGATGTGCTCCTGCGACCAATGTGTCGCACCTGTGACCACATCGCTCCTGCGCATCTTCCCACCGCAGAAGCAAGGCCACTTCTGCATAAATCCTTCCGCACCTGTGAATCCTACCTGAGCTGCCCAAATCCGCTTCTGCAATCTTCCACTCGCACATGCGTGTTCGCACCTGCGGCCAGCCCCATCGTAGGTGCGATGACACCAGAAGTTGAAAAACTTCATGTAAAGACCCAACCGGTCGTTTCGATTTTTAGAACCCCGTTCCCCTAAATAAAACTTCTCGTAAGTGTTTTAATGATTTATGACTTGCGGGGATGGCTGGTTCGGGATTTGGAAGTGTTCGGGTTGAAATCAGAACACTTGGTTCCTTAAGTTGGCCTTAAAATGTTAAGTTTGACTTTGGTCAATATTTTGAGAAAACGACCCCGGAATAGAATATTGATGATTCCAACAACTCTGTATGGTGATTTTGGACTTAGGAGCGTGATCGGAATTTTATTTGGAAGTCCGTAGTTAAATTAGGCTTGAAATGGCTAAAATAGGAATTTAAGTTTGGAAGTTTGACCAGGGAGTTGACTTTTTGATATCGGAGTAGGAATCCAGTTCCGAAATGTTTATAGCTCCGTTATGTCATTTATGACTTGCATGCAAAATTTGAGGTCAATCAGACTTGATTTGATATGTTCCGGCGTCGTTTGTAGAAATTAAAAGTTTCAAAGTTCATTAGGCTTGAATTTATGTGTCATTTGTATTTTTAGTGTTGTTGGATGTGATTTGAAAACTCGACTAAGTTCGTATGATGTATTAGTACTTTTTGGTATATTTGGTTGAGGTCCCGAGGGGCTCGGGTGAGTTTCGGATGCCTAACGGATCATTTTTGGACTTGGCTTGATAGCTGAAGTCCTGGTTTCTGCAGGTTCTGGTTTCCTTCTATGCGATCGCGTGAGAAGGTATGCGATCGCGTAAGGTTAATTGAAGGTTGCTGAGTTTTGTGCTTCGCGATTGCGTGAAGCGAGATGCGATCGCGTAGATTTGATATTTTGTGACTTGCGAACGCGTGAAGAAGGCCGCATTCGCATAGAGTAACGGAGCATAAGTGAAGGTCACGCATTTGCTCTATGCGATCGCGTGAAGAGGGCGGCGATCGCGTAGAGCTGGGAACTCTGTGCTTTGCTATCGCATGGGGATATCCGCGATCGCATAGAGTTAATTCTGGGCAACCTTATTTTGTTCTTAGCGATCGCGTGCATTTGTCCGCGATCGCATAGAAGAAAAGCCTGGGCAAAATGTTTAAGTTCTGAAAATAGGACTTCGTCCCATTTTCCATTTTTAACGATTTGGAGCTCGGATTGAGGCGAGTTTTGGGAGAGTTTTAGAGAAAAAATCGGGGTAAGTATTATTAACTCAATCTTGGTTAGATTACCCGAATCCATCATTGTTTTTAACAATTAATTGGTGATTTAAGTTGAAAAATTTTAAAAACCCTCTTGGATAGATTTGAGGATTTGAGGGTCAAATTTTTATTGGAATTTAGTCATTTTGGTATGGTTAGACTCGTGATTGAACGGGCGTTCATATTTCGTAACTTTTGTCGGATTCCAAGACGTGGGCCCACAAGCAATTTTTGAGTTAATTTAGAATTTTATTTAAAAATATAGTATTTACTTATGGAATCGATTCTACAATTTTTGTTGACTGTATCAAATTAATTATGACTAGATACGAGGAAAAGGCATGCTACTTTGTTAAATTCGAGCAAATCGAGGTAAGTGACTTGTCTAACCTTATGTGGGGGAAAGTTTCCTTAGGATTGGTATTGAAGTGATAAATTAAAATGTGTTGAAAGTCGTGTACACGAGGTGATGAGTGTGTACACGGGATAAATGTGAAAAATTATGTCTTTAAATTGTGTAGATCGTTGTTGCATATTAATTAAATAATTTTACCTTTTTATATTTTTCATCATTGATTTAAATATTTATATTTTAAATTTGCTTGACCTTTTCCTGCTAATTATTTTACCTGTTTAGTTGAAATTTGATTTCTTTTATTCTGTGCATTATTGAATGTTGATTTTCTTTAAATTAAATATTATTAATATGAATTATTTGATATTTTAAATTTGGTATTGAAGCAACGTACAAAAAGTTTGAAATACTATTTTGTTGAGTTATTTATTCCCGAATATTTTTGTGAGATTTCGTACTCATTGTGATAGAGCCGTGAGCTCTTTATTATGGAAAAATATTATTGTCGAATTATTTGGCATGAGTTGTGAGCACTTTATTATGGAAAAATATTGTTGTTGATTTATTTTGGCAAATTGAAATATTTGGGCACTTGAGGTGCAAATTGTGATATATTGCGATATTGATACGCATGCGGTGGTATAAGGTCTAGGTATTGAAACACATGCGGTGAGATAAGGGTGGCTTGATACGCGTGGCTAGTAGGGGAAACTACTAGAAGTCATGCGGAGTGATAAGGATGGCTAAAACGCGGGATGCTATTTCGGAAAAAATATTTTCTTTAAAATAAATTGTGAAGGCTCCCGCGGTGATATAAGGAAATGAGATATTGTGGATTTATTTATGATTTGGGACTACAAGGAGGTACCTCGAGAGTGCCCTTGTTGATATTGATTCATGGCCGCAGTTGCGTTTGATTATTGTTGTGATTTTCTTAAAGTTGAAAAGAATTTTGTTTTGCTTCCACGAGGTATTAATTGCCATTATTTGGAGTAATTAATTGGTGACATACTACTTGATTCATTTCCATTATCATTTTTATCTTATTATATTCTTAAACATTTTACCATGTCATTATTTATTTTCCAGTAGGGCCTGACGTGATCTCGTCACTACTCTACCGAGGTTAGGCTTGGCACTTACTGGGTACCACTGTGGTGTACTCATACTACGCTTCTGCATATCATTTTGTGTAGATCCAGGTACATCATATCAGACCTGGCATCCGTAAACTAGCTGTACGAGGAGACTTCGAGGTATATCTGCCAGCATCCACAGACTTCGGAGTCCCCTTCTATCTTACTATGTTGTCTTCCTTATTTGCTTTAGACTCTGATGTATAGAGACATAGATAATAAATTCTTAAAAGCTTGTGACTTATTTCTACCGGGTTTCGGGAATTGTAATTATTTGATTTGTAGTTTATTTATTTCAGATATCTATTATTATTCCGCATTGATAGGCTTACCTAGTCTTAGAGACTAGGTGCCATTGTGACCTCCTACGGAGGGAATTTGGGGTCGTGACAAGTTGGTATCAGAGCTCTAGGTTTATAGGTGTTATGGGTCACAAGCGGATTTAGTAGAGTCTTGTGGATCGGTACGGAGACGTCTGTATTTATCATCGGGAGGCTATGGAACTGTTAGGAAAATATTCACTTCTTTGATTCCTTATCGTGCGCACTGTTGACTTCAAAGTTCTAAACCATTATCTTTCTATTCTCTCACAGATGATGAGGACACGCACAGTTGGATGCGATGATCAGACACCCGTGCCCCTGTTGGAGCCGCAAGAGGCCGGGGTCGGGGCAGAGGCCGAGCTAGAGGCCGAGGAAGACCACGTGGTGCAGCCAGAGCACGAGCTCGAGCTGCTGCAGCAGAGCCACCAGTAGCTCCAGTTGGAGAGCAGGCACCTGAGATGCCTGTTACTACTGCTGCACTTCAGGAGACCCTTGCTAGTGTTTTGAGCATGTTTGGCACTCTAGCTCAGGCAGGGTTGATTCCACTTGCTCTTGTCTTATTTGTGAAGAAGAAGGATGGTTATATGCGAATGTGTATTGATTACCGTCAACTAAACAAGGTTACAGTGAAGAACAGGTATCCATTGCCATGTATTGATGACCTATTTGATCAACTTCAGAGTCCCAGGGTATTCTCTAAAATTGACTTGCGTTCAGGTTATCATCAGTTGAATATTCGGGAACCCGATATCCCGAAGACTGCTTCCAGGACTCGGTATGGTCATTACGAGTTCCTTGTGATATCTTTTGGGCTGACCAATGTCCCAGCAGCATTTATGCATCTGATGAACAATGTATTTTAGCCCTATCTTGACTCCTTCGTCATTGTATTTATTGACGACATTCTGGTGTATTCCTGGAGTCGGGAGGATCATGAGCAGCACTTGAGAACTGTGCTTCAGACTTTGAGAGAAAAGAAGTTATATGCAAAAATTTCAAAGTGTGAATTTTGATTCAGTGAGATTTTTGGGTCATATAGTTTCGTGCGAGGGGATCAAGTTAGATCCGAAGAACATTGAGGCAGTGCAAAGTTGATCTAGACCGTTCTTAACTATGGAGATCCGGAGTTTCCTTGGTTTTGACAGGGTATTATCGCCGATTTGTAGAGGGTTTCTCTTCTATTGCTGCATCTATGACCAAATTTACCCGGAAGGGTGCTCCGTTCAGGTGGAACGAGTAATGTGAGGAGAAATTCCAAAAGCTCAAGACAGATTTGACCACAGCCCTAGTATTGGTATTACCTACAGGTTCAGGGTCTTATACTGTGTATTGTGATGCGTCGCATATTGGTCTCGGCGCAGTGTTGATACAAGACTGTAGAGTGATTGCCTACGCGTCCAGGCAGTTAAAGGTACATGAGAAGAATTATCCGATCCACGACCTTGAGTTAGCAGCTATTATTCATGCCTTGAAGATTTGGCGGCATTATTTGTACAGTGTCCATTGTGAGATCTACACCGATCACCCGAATCTACAACATCTGTTTAAATAGAAGGATCTTAATTTGCGGCAACGGAGATAGTTGGAGTTGCTTAAGGATTATGATATCACCATTCTCCATCATCCCGTGAAGGACAATGTAGTGGCCGATGCCTTGAGTAATAAGGCGGAGAGTTTGGACAGCTTAGCATATTTACCGGTAGTAGAGAGGCCTTTAGCCTTGGATGTTCAGGCCTTAACCAACCAATTTGTCAGGTTGGATATCTCCGAGCCGAGATGAGTTTTGGCTTGTGTAGTTTCTCAGTCTTCTCTTTATGATCGTATTAGAGAGCGTCAATATGATGACCCCCCATCTGCTTGTCCTTAGGGACATAGTTCAGCACGGTGATGCCAAGGAAGTCACTATTGGAGATGACAGTGTATTACGGATGCAGGACAGGCTATGTGTGCCTAATGTAGATGGTTTGCGTGAGTTGATTCTCCAAGAGGCTCACAGTTCGCGGTACTCCATCCATCCGGGTGCTGCAAAGATGTATCAGGACTTGAGGCAGCACTATTGGTAGAGGCGGATGAAGAAAGACATAGTAGAGTGTGTAGCTCGGTGTCTAAATTGTCAACAAGTGAAATATGAGCATCATTGACCGGGTGGATTGCTTCAGAAGTTAGAGATTCCAGAATGGAAATGGGAGCGGATCACTATGGATTTCGTTGTTGGACTTCTACAGACTCAGCGAAAATTTGATGCAGTTTGGGTGATTGTGGATAGACTGACCAAGTCAGCTCATTTCATTCCTGTGATGACTACCTATTCTTCCGAGCAGTTGGCTCAAGTCTATATTCGCGAGAATGTCAGACTTCATGGCGTACCGGTATCTATCATCTCTGACCGGGTACATAGTTTATATCACAGTTTTGGAGGGTTGTACAACGAGAGTTGGGTACTCGTGTGGAGTTGAATGCAACATTTCACCCTCAGACAGACGGGAAATCCGAGCACACTATTCAGATATTGCAGGATATGCTTTGTGTGTGTGTGATGGATTTTGGGGGTTATTGGGATCAGTTCTTACCACTTGCGAAGTTTTCTTATAACAGCAGCTACCAGTCGAGCATTCAGATGGCTTCGTATGAGGCCTTGTATGGTAGACGGTGCCAGTCTCCTGTGGGTTGGTTCGAACCGGGCGAGGCTAGGCGATTGAGTACAGAGTTGGTTCAAGATGCCTTGGAAAAGGTTAAATTGATTCAGGATCGACTTCGTACATCCCAATCTAGACAAAAGATTTATGCGGATCGGAAGGTTCGTGATGTTGCATTCATGGTTGGTGAGCGGGTCCTGCTCCGAATTTTGCCTATGAAGGGTGTGATGAGGTTCGGGAAGAAGGGAAAGTTAAGCCCTAGGTATATTGGGCCTTTTGAGATTGTTAAAAGAGTTGGAGAGGTGGCTTACAGACTTGCACTACCACCTAGTCTCTCTGCAGTTCATCCGGTATTCCATGTTTCTATGCTTCGGAAATATCACGGCGATACGTCTCATATGTTAGACTTCAGTTCAGTTCAGTTCAGTTGGACAAGGATATGTCTTATGTTGAGGAACCAGTGGCTATTTTAGATAGGCATGTTCGAAAGCTGAGTCGTACTGAGCCATCTCTGATAACTGTTGTTATATGCAAACTCCGCGAGTGGCAGAAACTGGTCCCATGAACCCCCAAAGTCAATGCCACAAGCACGCAACTTGTCCTCCAATATCTGAATAGTGCGCTCGGACTGCCCGTCCGTCTAAGGGTGAAAAGTTGTGCTTAACTCAACTTGAGTACCCAACTCTCGCTGCACGGCCCTCCAAAACTGCGATGTGAACTGAGTACCCCTATCTGAAATGATGGAAACTGGGACACCATGCAGGCGAACGATCTCTCGGATGTAAACCTCAGCCAACCGCTCTGAAGAGTAAGTAGTACCGACTGGAATGAAGTGCGCGGACTTGGTCAGCCGATCCACAATAACCCAAATAGCGTCGAACTTCCTCGAAGTCCGTGGAAGCCCAAATACAAAGTCCATAGTGATCCGCTCCCACTTCCACTCTGGGATATCTAATCTCTGAAGCAAGCCACCCGGTCTTTGATGCTCATACTTAACCTGCTGACAGTTGAGACACCGAGCCACAAACCCAACTATATCCTTCTTCATCCGCCTCCACCAATAGTGCTACCTCAAATCCTGGTACATCTTCGCAGCACCCGGATGGATGGAATACCGTGAGCTGTGGGCCTCCTCAAGAATCAACTCTCGAAGCCCATCTACAATAGGCACACATATCCGGCCCTGCATTCTCAGCACGCCATTATCACCAATAGTCACATCCCTAGCATCACCTCTCCGAACCTTGTCCTGAAGAATGAGCAAGTGAGGGTCATCATACTGACGCTCCCTGATACGGTCATAAAGAGAAGACCTGGAGACCACACAAGCCAATACCCGTCTAGGCTCCGAAATATCTAATCTGACAAGATGGCCCGCTAAGGTATGAACATCCAATGCCAAAGGTCTCTCTGTTGCTGGAAAATATGCTAAACTCCCCAAACTCTCTGCTCGGTGACTCAAAGCATCGGCCACCACATTGGCCTTCCCCGGATGGTACAAAATAGTGATATCATAGTCCTTAAGAAGCTCCAACCATCTCCGCTGACGCAAATTAAGATCCTTCTGCTTTAACTGATACTGCAGACTCCGGTGATCTGTATAGATCTCACAATGAACCCCATACAAATAATGACGCCAAATCTTCAAGGCGGGAACAATGGCTGCTAACTCAAGATCATGGACAGAATATTTCTTCTTATGGGTCTTCAACTGGCGCGAGGCATAGGCAATCACCCTACCCTCCTGCATCAAAACACAACCAATGCCTATCCTCGAGGCATCACAATACACGGTGTAAGAACCTGAAGCTTATGGCAGAACTAACACTGGAGTTGTGGTCAAAGCAATCTTGAGCTTCTGAAAGCTCTCCTCATATTCATCCGACCATCTGAATGGAGCACCTTTTTGGGGTCAATTTGGCCAAGGGAGATGCAATAGATGAAAATCCCTCCACAAAGCGACGGTAATAACCTGCCAAACCAAGAAAGCTCCTAATCTCCGTGGCTGAGGACGGTCTAGGCCAACTCTGCACAGCCTCTATCTTCTTCGGATCCACCTGAATACCCTCGTTGGACACCACGTGCCCCAAGAATGCTACTGAACTGAGCCAAAACTCACATTTGGAGAACTTTGCATAAAGCTTCTCCTCCCTCAATCTCTGTAATACAATCTCCAAATGTTGAGCGTGCTCCTCCTGGCTACGAGAGTACACAGGATGTCATCAATGAATAACACAACGAATGAGTCCAAATAGGGCTGGAATACACTGTTCATCAAATGCATGAACGCTATTAGGGCATTGGTCAGCCCAAAAGGCATCACTAAGAACTCATAATGTCCATATCGGGTCCTGAAAGCTATCATCAGAATATCTGAATCCCGAATCTTCAGCTGGTGATAACCGGACCTCAAATCAATCTTGGAGAACACCTTGCTCCCTGATTCTTGACTGTGACCTTGTTCAACTGCCCGTAATCAATACACATTCTCATGGAACCATCCTTCTTCTTCACAAATAGAATCGGTGCACCCCAAGGTGACACACTAGGCCGAATAAACCCCTTATTAAGGAGTTCCTGAAGTTGTTCTTTCAATTCCTTTAACTCCGTCGGTGCCATACGATACGGTGGAATAGAAATGGGCTGAGTGCCCGACACCAAATCAATACCAGAGTCAATATCCCTGTCAGGCAGCATGCCCGGTAGGTCTGCAGGAAACATATCCAGAAAATCACGTACCACCGGAACAGAATAAATGACAGGAGTCTCTGCACTAACATCCCTCAAAAAAGCCAAATAAGATAGGCAACCCTTCTCAACCATGCGCTGAGCCTTCAAATATGAAATCACCCTACTTGGTACATAATCTACAGAACCGCTCCACTCAACCCTCAAAATTCCTGGCATAGCCAACGTCACCATCTTAGTGTGACAATCTACAACAGCATGACATGGAGATAACCAATCCATAGCCAATATCACATCAAAGTCAACCATACTGAGCAATATTAGATCTACTCGGTCTCCAGACCCCCAATAGTCATCACACATGACCGATATACGCAGTCTACAATAATAGTATCACCCACAGGAGTAGATACATGTACAGATAAAACTAAGGACTCACGGGGCATATCCAGAAAATGGGCGAAATACGAGAAAACATATGAATACGTAGAACCAGGGTCAAATACTACTGAGGCATCTCTGTGGAAAACTGAGACAATACCTGTAATCACAACATCTGAAGAAATAGCATCTGGTCTGGAAGGGAGATCATAGAAACGGGCCTGACCACCCCCTGATCTGCCTCCCCCTCTAGGGCAAACCCTAGCTGACTGACCTTCACCCCGAGCTAACTGGGCGGGTGGTGAGGTAGCTGGTGCTATAGTCGGAGGCTGACTCCTCTGCTGAGATAGACCTCCATGATGGAGAGGACACTGCCTCCACATATGCCCAAGCTCCCCATACTCAAAACAACTCTCGGGTGCTGGCGGCGGAAACTGAAGGGAACCCCTAGCACCGGGATGACTGGTAGAAGAATCTGGCATGGAAGAGCCCTGAATAGGTGGAGCACGGGACGAACTCTGAACTGGAATGAAACTAAGTGATGAGTGGCCCTGATGAGAACTGTGAGAACCATGTCCAGATGATGCACCCCGATGAAATGGCCGAGCTGACTGAGCCTGTCTGAAATGACGACCTCTACCATGCTGGAACTGACCCCCAAAAGGAGCACCACTGAATCCACCCAGACCACGAGGCCTCTTGGCCTCCCTCTCAACCCTCTCCTGACCGCGAACTATCTCTATCTGCCAAGCAATGTCAACAACCTCATCAAAGGTAGCACCTGAAACCCGCTCCCTGGTTCTGAGCAACTGTAGCTAATAAGTGAGGCCATCAATAAAGCTCATGATCCTCTCTCTGTCCGTGGGAACCAACCAGATAGCATGACGGGCCAACTCAGAGAATCGCATCTCATACTATGTCATAAACATATCACCCTGGCGAAGCCGCTCAAACTGTCTACGCAGCTCCTCTCTGCGGGATCGAGGCACGAACTTCTCCAAAAAGACCACGGAGAACTGCTGCCAAGTAAGGGGTACTGCGCCAACAGGCCTACGCCTCTCGTAATTCTCCCACCATCTGAGTGCAGCCCCAGAAAACTGAAAGGTAGTGAATGAGACCCCACAAGTCTCCAAAATACCAGCAGTACGGAGTATCCTCTGACACCTGTCCAAAAGGTCCTGAGCATTCTCTCTCTCTGTGCCACTGAAAGGTGGTGGCTGAAGTCTCACAAACCTCTCCAACCTACGCAGATCATCCTCAGGCATAGCAGGAACCACATAATCCTGAGCAACAGCAACTGGCTGGGCTGGTGGTACTGGTGGCTAGCCCTCCTGACCGGTAGTACGAGTCCTCACCATCTGTGAGAGAATGAAACAATAGATGTTTAGTTACTAGAATCAACAGATTCGCACGATAAGAATTCAAGAATGTGGAGTTTCCTAAAGGTTCTGCAGCCTCCTGAAGATAAGTATAGACGTCTCCGTACTGATCCGCAAGACTCTACTAAACCCTCTCATGACTCGTGAGACCTATGTAACCTAGGCTCTGATACCAATCTGTCACGACCCAAACTAACCTCTGTCGTGATGGCGCCTATCGTTGAACTAGGCAAGCCGACTCATTTTCAACACAAATCGATATTTTCATTTCAAAGAAAATTTCAAGGTTATTTAACATAAAACCTCAATTTAAAGTGTTCAAATCAAAGAAAAACAAAAGTGCGGAAAAGAAAAGCCCGACATCGGGGTGTCACTAAGTCATGAGCATCTTCTACACTATGTCTAACAATATCAAGTCTAACTCAGCCTGAAAAATAGCTAAATACAACTAGAGGAAGATAAGAGGGAGAAGAGCAGGGGCTGTGATCGCCAAACAACTACCTTGCTATCTCCAAGAAAATCTGCAACCAGAACACTCAGTAACCGCTACCGTATCCAGCTATACCTAAATCTACACACAGGGTGCAGGGAGTAACGTGAGTACGCCAACTCAGTAAGTAACAACAATAAATAAAGACTGAGTAGTAGTGACGAGCAATAAAGCATATAACGTTCATATCAGAAAATCTCAGTAAAATACCACATGCTTTTAAAAATCAGGATTTGAATCAAATTATCTAGTTTAAACCCAGTTCCAGTAAAAATCATTTAAAGACATTTTTCCAACAATTTTTCAAACGAAGGCTCCATGCAAAAGTGAGCAAAAATAATGAAATTATAAACAGCCCCTCGGGCAAAACATCACTCATATATAGTCCCTCGGGCAAAACATCACTCATATACAGTCCCTCGGGCAAACCTCACAGTCACTCGTGCCACTCGGGCATACCTCACAATCACTCTTGCCACTTGGATATACCTCACAATCACTCTTGCCTCCCAGTCACTCAGCACTTGGCACTCGCACTCAGTAGGTACCTGCGCTCACAGGGGGGGTGTACAGACTCCGGAGGGGCTCCTTCATCCCAAGCGCAATAATCTGCACGGACAACTCACGTGCTATAATAATAATGTATGCTGCAGGCGGGCAACCCCGATCCACACTCATCCTCACAATCAGGCCCTCGGCCGATATCAAACATAAATATGCTGCAGGCGGGCAGCCCCGATCCACACTCATCCTCACAAATCAGGCCCTCGGCCTCACTCAGTCATAAACCTCTCAAGCCACTAGGGGATTTTAGTAAAACAGGGTATTCGGCCCAAAACATTTATATGCACCAAAATAGAGTCATAAAACTGATTTATGCGGTAAACAAGTATAAACATGACTGAGTATAGATTTTCAATCGAAAACAATGAGAGGATGGTAAGAAACAGCCCCTAAGGGTCCAAACAACATTGGCGCAAGGCCCAAACATGGCATTCAGCCCAATTTACAGAAATTCTTTCTAAAACATATAAGTATCAAATGGTTTCGACAAAGTATGCGACTTTACAGTTGCTACGGGACGGACCAAGTCACAATTTTCTAACAGTGCACGCCCACACGCCAGTCACCTAGCATGTGCGTCACTTCAAAATAGTAGAATGATACGAAATTCGAGGTTTCATACCCTCAAGACTAGATTTACAATCGTTACTTACCTCAAACCGGTCAAATCTCTACCCCGCAATGCTCTTGCCTCTGGACTCGGCCTCTAAATGCTAAAAATCTATTCACAATCAATATAATACCATCAATATATGCTAATGGAATGAATTCCACAAGAAAAGCTTCAAAATTAGACCAAAACCCAAAATTGGCTCAAAATTTGCATGTGGGGCCCACGTCTCGGAACCCGACAAAAGTTATAACATCCGAAAGCCCATTCAACCACGAGTCTACCCATACCAATTTTACAAAAATCCGACCTCAACTCGGCCCTCAAATCTACAAATCTTATTTCCAAATTTCTAAATTCCAATCTCCGATTTACACCTCAAAATCATGTAATCTAGTCGGATTATTCGATGATAATTCAATATTATGGAGTAGAAATGATCACAAGGGACTTACCTCAAGTTTTCTTTGAAAATATATAAAATATCGCCTCTCTTCAAGCTCCAATTTGTCAAAAATGGCAAATGGGACGAAGTCCCTGTTTCTATAATTCTGCCCAGACAACCTCGGTTCTGCCTCGATCTTGGCCTTCGATCTTGTCTTCGACCCGGCCTTCGACCGTGACCCTCGACCCTGGGCTCGATCATGGCTTCGATCGTGGCCCTCGACTGACCCTCGACCCTGGGCTCGATCTGGGCTCGAATCTGGCAGAAGCAATTTCCAATAAAAGGAAATTGCAGCAGCTGTTGTAGTTCAATTTTTGATCCGGTAACCATCCGAAACTCACCTGAGCCCCTCGGGACCTCAATCAAATATACCGACAAGTCCTAAAATATCATAGAGACTTAGTCAAATCCTCAAATCACCTCAAACAACACTAAAATCATGAATTACACCCCAATTCAAGCCTAATGAACTTTGAAATTTCTAATTTCTTCAAACAACTCCGGAATCTATCAAATCACGTCCGATTGACCTCAAATTTTGCACACAAGTCCTAAATGACATAACAGAGGTATTCCAATTTTCAGAATCGGATTCCGACCCTGATATCAAAAAGTCAACCCCCCCGGTCAAACTTCTCAAAAATAAAACTTTCGGCATTTCAAGCCTAAATCCTCTACGGACTTCCAAATAATATTCCAGACACGCTCCTAAGCCCAAAATCACCATACAGAGCTATTGAAATTATTAAAATTCAAATCCGAGGTCGTTATACATAGGTCCATATCTGGTTCACTTTTCTAACTTAAAATTTTAAATTATGAGACTAAGTATCTCATTTCACTCCGAGTTCCTTCTGGACTCGAACCAACTAACCCGATATAATATAATATATCTGAATAACACAAAAAGGCGTAGGAATGGGGAAAATGGGGTTATAACTCTCGAAACGACTGGCCGGGTCGCTACACTTCCAAAATCTAAATTGTCCGCTCCGACTGCCCGTCGGTCTGCGGATGAAAGGCTGTGTTGAGCTCTACAGGGCCTCTATCTTATATGATGGAAATTGGCACACCGCGCAACCGAATTATTTCCTGAATATAAATCTGGGCCAACATCTCTGAAGTATACGTAGTCACAACAGGAATGAAGTGTGCCGACTTGGTCAATCTGTCGACAATGAACCAAACTGCATCAAACTTCCGCAAGGTCCGCGGCAACCCAACTACAAATTCCATAGTAATGCGTTCCCATTTCCACTCCGGTATAGTCATTTGCTAAAGTAGGCCACCTGACCTCTGGTGCTCATATTTAACTTGCTGGAAATTTAGACACCTAGCCACATACTCAACTATGTCCTTCTTCATTCGCCGCCACCAATAATGCTGCTTCAGGTCACGATACATTTTCGTAGCACCCGGATGAATAGAATACCTAGAACTCTGTGCCTCATCTAGGATCTTTTCCCTCAGCCCATCTACATTAGGAACACATAGACGACCCTGGAGTCGCATAACACCATCTTCGCTGATAGTAACCTCCTTGGCACCACCTCGTAGTACCGTTTCTCGAAGAACCAATAATTGAGTGGGTCATCAAACTGGCAAGCCTTGATATGCTCAAATAGTGAAGACTGGGCAACAACACATACAAGAACTCGAATGGGCTCTGAAATATCCAACCTCCCAAGTCTATTAGTCAAGGACTGAATCCAAAACTAATGGCCTATCCTCTACTGAAATAAAAGCCAAACTACCCATACTCTCCGCCTTTCTACTCAAGGCGTCTGCAACTACATTCGCTTTGCCCGAATGATACAGGATAGTAATATCTTAATCTTTTAGTAACTCAAGCCATATGCGTTACCTCAAATTTAGGTCCCACTGCTTGAACAAATGATGTAAATTGCGATGATCAGTGTAAACTTCACAAAGACACCCCATAAAGATAATGCCTCCAAATCTTAAGAGCGTGAACAATCGCAGCTAACTCAAAATCATGTACCAGGTAATTCTTCTCGTGGGGCTTCAGCTGACGTGAAGCATATGCAATAACTCGCCCCTTCTGCATTAATACACAACCCAGGCCAACGTGTGAAGCGTCACAATACACTGTATACATCCCAAAATTGGAAGGCAACACTAACACTGGTGTTGTAGTCAATGTTGTCTTGAGCTTCTAAAAGCTCGCCTCATAATCATCGGACCATTGGAACAGAGCACCCTTCTGGGTTAATTTGGTCAAAGGTGCTGCAATAGATGAAAAGCCCTCCACGAACCGACGATAATAACTTGCTAACCCTAGGAAACTCCTAATCTCAGTCGCCAAAGTGGGATAGTGCCAATTCTGAATTGCTTCGATTAGGGGTGGGCATATTTTGGTCCGAACTGAAGAAACCGACCGAACCAAAAATATTTTTATTTCGATTTTGGTTATTCGATTTTTTCGGTAGGCTTCAGTTTAAAATTTTAAAATTTCAATTTTTCGGTTCGGTTTTCAGTTATTAATTTATTTGGTTTGATTAACCGAAAAACTGAATTATTAGCATATAGATTCTTTAAGTTATATATAGGCTAAGCCCATAGGTAATAATATATGCCTAATTTTGAAGTCTATCAAAGACCCAATCCAAACCGGACCGAACCTACCGAACCCTCGCCCGATACAATATGCCCCAAAAATGCTACAGAATTTAACAAAAACTCACATTTGGAGAACTTAGCATATAGCTTTTGTTCCCGCAACGTCTGAAGCACCATTCTCATATGCTGCTCGTGCTCTTCCTTACTGCGCAAGTAGATCAAAATGTCATCAATGAAGACAATGACAAACGAATCAATATATGGCCTAAACACGTTGTTCATCAAATCCATAAACGTCGCCGGGGCGTTAATCAAACCGAAGGTCATCACCAAAAACTCATAATGATCATATCTAGTCCGGAAAGCAGTCTTCAGAACATCCGAATCCCGAATCTTCAACTGATGGTATCCCGACCTCAAGTTGATCTTAGAAAACACCCTAGAACCATGTAACTGGTCAAATAGATCATCAATACGTGGCAATGGGTACTTGTTCTTAATGGTAACTTTGTTCAATTGGAGATAATCAATACACATCCGCATAGTCCCATCCTTATTCTTCACAATAATAACGGTGCACCCCAAGGCGATACACTCGCTCTGACGAACCCTTTGGCTAGTAACTCCTCAAGTTGTTCTTTTAACTCCTTCAATTATTTCGGAGCCATGCGACACAGTGGGATATATATAGGTTGGGTATCTGTAGCCAAGTCAATACAAAAATCAATGTCACGATCTGGTAGCATGCCTGGAAGATCTGAAGGAAACTCATCAGAGAACTCCCGAATTACAGGTACTGAATCAATTGCCGGAGTCTCTGCAGTAGTGTCCCGAACATAGGCTAGATAATCCAAACAACCCTTCTCGGCCATGTGTCGAGCCTTTAGGAAGGAAATAACCTGATTAGATGCGCTGACAGGCGAACCCTTCCACTCCAATCTAGGTAACGCTGGAATCGCCAAGGTAACAGTCTTGGCATCGCAATCTAGGATGGCATGATATGGATATAACCAGTCCATTCCGAGGATGATCTCGAAATCGGTCATCTCAAGCAGTAGAAGATCTGGTCTAGTTTTATAGCCACAGAATGTAACAATGCAGGACCGATAGATCCGATCTACAATAATAAAACAACGTATAACAAGCAGTTAATTGATTATAGTAACTCTCGGGAATTGGTAAATTCCTTAATTTCTTTTAACTTACCTTATTTTTCCGTTCTCTGGAAAGCACTAATTAACTTGCAACTATTTGATCTGATATGATTAAGAATTTTCACTGGTCTTTAATATTAGATGATTAATATATGAATTTATTAAGAAAAAGATAATAGAAATTGAGTACTATGTACCAAATTGTTTCATAAAAAGGTAGAACAGTCCAAATTGTACAGTCACCGCTAAATTTTCTTGAATTGTAAGTGAAAAGCATAAACATTAAGTAATGTTTTTTAGCTGATAAATTTAATCTGTAAATATATAGCCATCTAACAGTGAGTAAACCGAGAAGGGACGGTAGATGAGGAAACCCAAAAGCAAATTCCAATTCGATAAAGGTATATTCGAATGCTCCTATTACTAGGGAAATTTGGAATTGGTCGTGTATATAAAAATCTTACCTTTGTGACAATTTTTTATAGACTTGAGAGCTCTAAATTTCTTTCTAGTCTCGCATTAAAGTTTAAATAACTTGCTGATTCTAATGCTCTACTACTATGAGGAAATTTTTGGAATTGGTTGTGTTTATACAATTTCGCCTATGTGATAATTTTGTATTCAGTTGATAGTTCTGGTTTCCTTATAGACTCGTAATTTTAAACTTTTCTCATAATTTAGTATTTTGCTTGAGTTGACAGAAAAGATTGTGACGTTACGTTTTGTATGAACTTTAGGTAGGAAAGTTTGAACCTCATGAGTCTATTATTGACTAAGTTCGTTACATCACGACTTGATAGAGATATGTTAGGAGTATCAGATAATACCAGGTGCGGGTAACTAGTTACCTATTTGGCTATCTAAACATGCATACATATGCTATTAGTAGTAAAGTCAGCATTTTTACTAAAGGGATTCAAAATATTAAAATGTATATATAAATATGCCAAGAGAATTTAACATCTACTATTTTTGCATAAGAAATAAATATACGGTATAATTTTGGACGAAGAATGTGCGGACCTTCGACCACCCTAGCTCCTCCCTTGCATGCTATCCTTCCGATCAATGTTTATTCGCTATTTATAACCTTTTATTAAGCAATGCTTATTAGTGGTCTCTTTTATTGTAGTTTATTTTAGAGTACTTATTAATGATACAAGGTTTCTGGTAATATTCATATTCATTCTACTAAAAGTATAGGGGGGATATGTTGTTCATAAGTTTTCTTGTTTAGTACTCTTGATGTATGTTATTTGTCTTAAACTGTTCTATTTGTCATTGCAATTCGTTTATGGTTAGGATCGGGAATCCGAATAGTGCGGAATTTAGCCAAACAATGGTATAGTGACAATAACAAAGATAATGGAAGTTGAAAACAACGGCAATTAAAGTAGAAAAAGATGACATCAATTTAACGTGGTTCGGTCAAAGTGACATAAGTCCGCAAGTGGAGATGTGCTGACCCAAAAGGTCATCTTTAAATTTAATAATTATTTTTGTATTCTAAGACCTCAAAAAGCACTATTCATCATTCCCCGGCTTGCGTGAGCAGTCCGTATAATTTTCCGAAAAGTTTTTATGTTAAAAATGGATTAAAATATGAAATAGAGCCTTAAAACTCAATTGAGTTGACTTTGGTCAATATTTTGAGCAAACGGACCTGGATCGGTGTTTTGACAGTTCTGGTAGGTCTGTATCGTAATTTGGGCGTATGCCTGAAATTTAATTTGGAGGTCCCTAACTCACGTTATGACCACTTAACGGAAACTAGTAATTTAAAGGCTAAAGATTTCCAAATTTGACCACGGAGTTGACTTTTTGATATCGGGGTCGAAATCCGATTCCGAAAATTGGAATAGCTCCGTTATGTCATTTATGACTTGTGTGCCAAATTTGAAGACATTCCGGATTCATTTAACATGTTTCGGCACGACATTTGCAAATTGAAAAGTTTAAAACTCAAAGTTTGAATCGAGGTGTGAATTGTAATTTCAGCGTTGTTTGATGTGATTTGAGGTCTCAACTAAGTTCATATGATGTTTTAGAACTTGTTGGTATAATTGATTGAGGTACCGGGGGGCTCGGGTGGTTAACGGATCAAAATTTGGACTTAAGGAAAAATCTAAAATTTTGGCCTTCTAGTATAATCGCACATGCAGTCAATTTTCTGCAGAAGCGGAAACCGCACCTGAGGTTAATTTTAGGTAGATGCGATCAAATTTCCGTAGAAGCGGAAATGCTGGACATAACACATAAATTCGGGTTTTAGCCATTTTTACTCATTTTTGAGTTTTGAGTCTTGAATTTTGGCGATTTCAAAGCGATTTTTCACGACTTTGAATTGGGTAAGTATTTTATAACCAAAAGTGATTATATTTCATAAATCCATGTCTATATTCTTCATTTATTTCGGATTTAGATGGAAGAAATTGGAATTTTTGTAAAACTTTTCAAAAATAAAAAATTATGATTTGAAGATCCATTTGACATCGGAATTGGATAATTTTTGTATGGTTGGACTCGTATCAAAATGGGTGTTCGGATTTCGTAAGTGTTTCTAAGATTTGATATGTGGGCCCAACTGTCAATTTTTAAAGTGAATTTCGAATTTTATCCGAAAAATTAATAAATTCATATGGAATTAATTTCTATGATTCATATTGAGTATATCGAATTGTTTGTGAATAGATTTGAAGTTTTTGGAAACAAATTTAAAAGGAAAAGTTGTGGTCGAGTAATTTATTGGAATTTGCAAAGTGGGGTAAGTGTCGTGGTTAACCTTGATTTAAAGAAATAGAACCCTTAAATTATTTGTTATGTGAAATGCATGTGAACAATGTATAGGCGAGGTGACGAGTGTCTATACGTCGTCAAATTAATGGTTTGCATAATTATTTGAAAATCCTAAATTTATTTTAATACACTAATTAATTGTTATGATAATTGTTTCTCTCCTATTCTTTGTCAAATATTAATTTTTGAATTCCTGCAATAATTGCTACATACTGATGTGATTTATGTGCATTAATTGCTACTTGACATTTAACATATTAAATAGTAAATTGCCTATTTTCTCCCTGATTTCCATAATAAATTGTTATTTGTCATTGTTTGTTTCATAATTAAATCATAATTATTGTATACTTGTTGTCTTAAAAATTTTATATTAATTGTTGTATTTATTGGAGTAATTTCTTTTATAAGAATTGATAAATCATAATATTGGGGGATCGGGTTTTACGCTGCAACAGACTTATTAAAAGTCTATATTGGGGGATCGGGTTGCACGCCCCAACAGACTTATTAAAAGTCCATATTGGGGGATCGGGTTGCACTCCGCAACAGACTTGATTAAAATAAATATACTGGAGGAGCGGGTTGTACGCCACAACAGAAGTGAATATGAATATATTATGGGAGCGGGTTGCACGCTGCAACATAAATTGATTGAAATAATAATTGGTTATGACTGCTGAGTTGGCTTCAACTTTTAAAATGCGTTACCTGATTTATTTCTATTATTGTGGTTATTACTATTATTGCGAACAGGTTAATGTAAGGGACATGCCTTAGCCTCATCACTACTTCGTCGAGGTTAGGCTCGACACTTACCAGTACATGGGATCGGTTGTACTGATACTACACTCTGCACTTCTTGTGCAGATTTCGGAGTTGGTCTCAGCAGCGTATCATAGACTTGCTCAGATTTCAGCTACTCATAGGAGACTTGAGGTATAACTGCACATCGTCCGCAGTTCCGAAGTCCCCGTCTACCTTATTTTAGTTGTGTATTTTCTTTCAGACAACTTTATTTTATTCAGACCTGTATTTGTATTATTCTAGAAGCTCGTGCACTTGTGACACCAATTCTGGGATGGTATTTAGACAACGCTATTTTTATGGATTAATCACTGCATTTTAAACTTTACTTCCGCATTGGTTTATTTATTATTAATTAATTTAAAATTATTTAAAATGGTTAATATTATTCTAACGTTGGCTTGCCTAGCAAGTGAAATGTTAGGCGCCATCACGGTCCCGAAGGTGGGAATTTTGGATTGTGACAGTTGGTATCAGAGCATTATGGTACATAGGTCTCACGAGTCATGAGCAAGCTTAGTAGAGTCTGAAGGATCGGTACGGAAACGTCTGTACTTATCTCTCAGAGGCTATGAAGTTTAGGAACAATATCACTTCTTTCATTCCTAATCGTGCGGCATTGATTTAGCTTGAAACATATATCTCGTATTCTTTTGTATCCACTCATGTATGACATTGCACACTCGGTATCAGTTGTGTGTAAATGGTTCGTGATGCCGCAGATAGACTACGAGAGAGCCAAAGATGCTCAAACATTGCTTCAACGTGTGGTTCCCACTGAAGATGCGGGCGTATTGAGAGACCACCCAATGAATCATGTGGTGGTGCGACGGACCTTGGCATTTGGTCGATTTATACGAGTTGTGAAGGTTAATATTATGGATCATCGGGCGTGGTGAACTATGACTTCGCGTCAAGTGGGGGAGTCCACTATAAATAGATGGATTGCGGGGTCATGTGTTATATCAGTTTTGGCCTGAAATGTATATATGTGGTACTGAATGGTTCCCCAAAATTTACACATGTTTAAGGCCTGAGATTTTGTAGAGGATAAGGTTGGGACTTGCGGTATGTCCGCCTACTTAATAATCATATACTTCAGTACCAAAAGAGTTACAGAAACAACTTTAAATTTATAGAAGGTCTACTCAGCGTGGACGTCATGGTTGCGGATTTTGGGGTGCTTCAGAGGAAGTACAGTGGTTGACGAGATTATGGACTATCTGGTTTATGCCAATATTTGTCTGTATGGAGCTCTACTTTTGTGATCGCTGTGTATAAATAGGTGTAAGGGTTACATCTGAGTAGAATCGAAGAGTATGTTAAGAAATGGGTCAGCTCAACAGTGTTGAGTCAGCATAACAAAAGAAGAAATTGGCCTTGGGAGAGATAATTCTCCACAGGTGTCCGTGGCAGGCCTATGAAGAGGGCAGACCAGCCAATGCAACACCGCCCACTTGGCTCAGTTCTCAGAAATGCTTTTGAAAGAGTTTGTTCCCGGACTCTCCGTAATACGTGGTACATAGTGTTTGAACGGTTGCGTCAGGTCACCATGACAGTGTCGTAATATACCATCAGGTTCAATAAGTTAGCCCGTCATATTCCTACTTTGCTTCTTACAGCCAGAGAGCGAGTCCATAGACTCATTGAAGGACCCAATTATAATTGTAAAATTTTGTACGACTTGGGAGCTACAAGCTAATATTTCATTTCTACTAGTGATAGAAATTGCCAAGATATTAGACGTGTTTGGGGTGAGGAAAAAAAAGGAAACTAAGGAGACCAAGATGTCTCGAGGTTCTGGGGATTCAATGGATTCAACTCTGCAGGTATAAATCATTATGGCGGGGGCTCGGACAGTCGACCAGCCCAGTTCGCACATTGAATTACCCGGGGTGCTCCAGTAAGTTCTTTTAATGCACCACTGACATGAGTTCCTACAAATGGTTATTCAAGTTATTTAGCACATACTCAATATGAGCAGCCAAACCCGCAAAGGGGTTTTTATGAATACAGTGATATCAGGCACATCATGAGGAAATTATCCCAAACTTAAGAGAGATATATTTCATCAAAGAACTTAGACTACGTGCCCCATTGCAGTTACTACACCACCCACACGATCAGTTAGGGGTGGAGGACAGGCAGGTAGAAAGCATCTTAGAGGTGGAGATCCAGCCGTTGTTATATTTATTTTGTGGTATAGCTGAGGTCGCTACATCAGATGGTATCGTTACAGGTACGACTTCGATTTAATATAAAGGAATAATTTCCTTAACTTGATTCGGTTCTGAGTATCGAAACGAGTCCTCTTATTGTGCTCCACTTATGAGTGAGCTTCGTGATTCTATAATCTACTTATGTGTTTACTCCTGTTGGGAGATTTTATGGAGATAACTACGCCTATTATTCCATGTTGGTCACTAATAAGAGTTGTGAGGCTAAGGTGGCTTTCTGTTACCCATTTCGGTAAGTTTTGATGTAATTTTCGGATAATTAATTACAAATTGTGAATTATATGCCCTACCGGTGTGGGGTTCATTATGTGTTGTGATTAGGTGTAACCGAAATTATTTAAAAGAAAAAAATAGAAATTTTTGATTGGAACGATGTGCATATTATTTGTGATTCGGAACTGAGGACGAGATCCTCACACTTTAATATAAATTGATATGTTTAAACCGGGCTACGAGCTGCGATGGAAGTTATATAAGGACAAGATCCTTGTGAGGAAAATTCTTGTGTTTAAGTTCTCCCTTGTGAAACTAAAGTTGTACTATAGAAATAATAGTGAGTCATGCCTGTTAGGCCTAATTGAAAATTCTTGTATGCAATTCTCTGTGCATACTTGCCAAATTTGTGTTGTAATTATTGAGTTTTAACTTACGAGATAGGTGTCCGCCCAGGTGGAGTTAAATATGACTCATTAATTCTGGTAAATAATTATGAGGTCTGGTTACCATCCGTTGAATATTAGGGCATCTGATGTCCCTAAGACAACTATTCGGACTCGGTATGGGCATTACGAATTCCTAGTGATGTCATTTGGGTTGACAAATGCCCCAGCAGCATTATGGATTTGATGAATCGGGTGTTCAAGCCCTATTTGGATTCTTTTGTAGTTGTATTCATTGATGATATCTTGATTTACTCCAGCAGTCGAGAGGAGCATGAGCAACATCTTCAGAGTGTGCTTCATACTTTGAAGAATAATCAGTTATATGCCAAATTTTCAAAATGTGAGTTTTGGTTAGACTCAGTTGCCTTTTTGGGGCATGTTGTATCGGCAGAAGACATAAAGGTGGATCCTAAGAAGATAGAGGCTGTTCAGAATTGGCCTAGACCTACTTCAGTTATAGAGATCCGAAGTTTCCTGGGTTTAGCAGGTTACTATCGTCGGTTCGTGGAAAGGTTTTCATCTATAGCAAGCCCATTGACCAGACTGACCCAAAAAGGTGTCCCATTCAGATGGTCAGACGAGTGTGAGTTGAGCTCTCAGAAGATCAAGACTGCTTTGACTACGACGCCAGTGTTAGTATTACCCATAGGTTCAGGATCGTATACGGTATATTGTAACGTATCTCACATTGGGCTTGGTGCAGTATTACTAGAAGATGTCAGGGTGATTGCATATGTGTCGCGGCAGTTGAAAGTTCACGAGAAGAATTATCATGTTCATGACTTAGAATTGGCAGCCATTGTTCATGCGCTGAAAATTTGGAGGCATTACCTCTACGGTGTCTCGTGTGAGGTATTTACTGATCATCATAGCCTTCAGTATCTGTTCAAACAAAAAGATCTTAATTTGAGGCATTGTACGGAAGGCGATGTCGTTCACTAGTTGGTTGGTTCGAACCGGGAGAGGCTCGGTTGTTGGGTACCGATTTGGTACATGATGCCTTGGATAAGGTCAAGGTTATTCAAGATCGACTTCGCACAGCTCAGTCTAGGCAAAAGAGTTATGCCGACCGTAAAGTTCGTGATATTGCATTCATGGTTGGAGAAAGAATATTGCTCCGGATTTCACCTATGAAAGGTGTAATGAAGTTCGGAAAGAAAGACAAGTTGAGCCCTAGGTATATCGGACCCTTTGAAATTCTTGAAAGGGTGGGTGAAGTAGCCTACAGGCGTGTATTACCACCTAGTTTATCAGCGGTTCATCCGGTGTTCTAAATGTCTATGCTCCGAAAATAATATGGTGATCTGTCTCATGTGTTAGATTTTAGCTCAGTCCAATTGGACAAAGATTTGACTTATGAGGAGGAGTCGGTAGCTATTCTAGCCTGGCAGGTCCGAAAGTTGAGGTCTAAGAGTTACCCTTCAGTTCGGGTGCAATTGAGAGGTCAGCCGGTAGAAGCATCTACCTGGGAGTCCGAGTCGGACATGCGGAGTAAATATCCACACCTTTTTACCAGCTCAAGTACTTTTTCTAATTCCATTTGTCGACGAATGTTTGTTTTAGAGGTGAAGAATGTGATGACCCAAAAGGTCATCTTTAAATTTAATAATTATTTCTATATCTTAAGACCTCGAAAATCACTATTCATCATTTCTCGACTTGCGTGCGCAGTTTGTATAATTTTCCGAAAAGTTTTTATGTGAAAAATGGATTAAAATGTGAAATAGAGCCTTAAAACTCAATTGAGTTGACTTTGGTCAATATTTTGAGAAAACGGACCCGGATCAGTGTTTTGATAGTTTCGGTAGGTCCGTATCGTAATATGGGACTTAATCGTATGCCCAAAATTTAATTTGGAGGTCCCTAGCTCAAGTTATGACCATTTAACGGAAACTAGTATTTTAAAGGCTAAAGATTTTTAAATTTGACCACGGAGTTGACTTTTTGATATCGGGGTCGGAATCCGATTTCGGAAATTGAAATAGTTCTGTTATGTCATTTATGACTTGTTTGATGTGATTTGAGGTCTCAACTAAGTTCATATAATATTTTAGGACTTGTTGGTATAATTGGTTGAGGTCCCGGGGGCTCGGGTGGATTCCGGATGGTTAACGGATCAAAATTTGGACTTAAGAAAAAATCTGAAAATTTGGCCTTCTAGTGTAATCGCACCTGCGGTCAATTTTTCGCAGAAGCGAAAATCGCACCTGCGGTCAATTTTCCACAGAAGCGGAACCGCAGATGCTGTCAAATTTCGGTAGAAGCAGAAATGCTGGACATAACACCTAAAATTAGGTTTTAGCTATTTTTACTCATTTTTGAGTTTTGAGTCTCGGATTTTGGCAATTCCAAAGCGATTTTTGACGACTTTGAATTGGGTAAATATTCTATAACTAAAAGTGATTATATTTCATAAATCCATGTATATATTCATCATTTATTTCAGATTTAGATGGAAGAAATTGGAATCTTTGTAAAACTTTCCAAAAATAAAAATTTATGATTTGAAGATCCATTTGACATCGGAATTGAATAATTTTTATATGGTTGGACTCGTATCGAAATGGGTGTTCGGATTTCGTAAGATTTTCCGAGATTCGAGACGTGTGCCCCACTGCCAATTTTTAAAGTGAATTTCGGATTTTATCCGAAAAATTAGTAAATTTATATGGAATTAATTCTTATGATTCGTATTGAGTATATCGAATTGTTTGTGAATAGATTTGAAACTTTTGGAGACAAATTTAAAAGAAAAATAGTGGTCGAGTAATTTATTAAAATTTACAAAGCGAGGTAAGTATCGCGGTTAACCTTGACTTGAGGAAATAGAAACCTTAAATTATTTGTTATGTGAAATGCATGTGAACGACCTATAGGCGAGGTGACGAGTATCTATACGTCGTCAAATTAATTATTTGCATAATTATTTGAAAAACCTAAATTTGTTTTAATACACGAATTAATTGTTATGATAATTATTTTGCTCCTATTCTTTGTCAAATATTTATTCTTGAATTCCTGCAATAATTGCTACATGCTGATTTGATTTATGTGCATTAATTGCTACTTGACATTTAACATATTAAATTATAAACTGCCTATTTTCTCCCTGATTTTCATAATAAATTGCTATTTGTCATTGTTTGTTTCATAATTATTGTATCCTTATTGTCTTAAAAATTTTATATTAATTGTTGCATTTATTGGAGTAATTTCTTTTATAAGAATTGGTAAATCATAATATTGGGGGATCAGGTTGCACGCCGCAACAGACTTATTAAAAGTCCATATTGGGGGGATCAGGTTGCACGCCGCAACAGACTTATTAAAAGTCCATACTGGGGGATCGAGTTGTACGCCGCAACAGATTTATTAAAAATCTATATTGGGGGATCGGGTTACACGCCGCAACAAACTTGTTTAAAAGTCAATATATATTGGGGGATCGGGTTGCACGCCACAACCGACTTGATTAAAATAAATATATTGGAGGAGCGGGTCGCACGCCTCAACGGAAGTGAATATGAATATATTGTGGGTGGGGGTTGCATGCTGCAACAGAAATTGATTGAAATAATAATTGGTTATGACTGTTGAGTTGGCTTCAACTATTAAAATGAGTTACCTGATTTATTTCTATTATTGTGGTTATTCCTATTATTGCGTACATATTAATGTAAGTGACATGCCTTAGCCTCGTCACTACTTCGTCGAGGTTAGGCTCGGCACTTACCAGTACATGGGGTCGGTTGTACTGATACTACACTCTGCACTTTTTGTGCAGATTTCGGAGTTGGTCCCAGCAGCGTATCATAGACTTGCTTGGATTTCAGCTACTCAGATGAGACTTGAGGTATAACTGCACATCGTCTGCAGTTCTGTAGTCCCCGTCTACCTTATTTTAGCTATTTGTTTGCTTTCAGACAGTTTTATTTTATTCAGACCTGTATTTGTATTATTTTAGAAGCTCATGCACTTGTGACACAAATTCTGGGATGTTATTTAGACAACGCTATTTTTATGAATTAATTACTAGATTTCAAACTTTACTTCCGCATTGGTTTCTTTGTTATTAATTAATTTAAAAAATGGTTAATATTATTCTAACGTCGGCTTGCTTAGTTAGTGAAATGTTAGGTGCCAATACGGTCCCGAAGGTGGAAATTTCGGGTCGTGACAGGAGAGGAGCAATTTCACTATACCAATAAGAGTACAAAATTAGAGTAAACACTCTAATTAATCCCAAATACCCTAAGAGAATAACCTCACAAGATCACTTCAAAGAAAGGGTTCACACAAGTGCTTCCCAATACTTAACTCTCATACAAAATACTCTTAATAAAGGAGGAAAGGAAGAAACAAGAAATGAAGACTCAAGTCTTGTTGGTATGTCTAAAATGAACTAATGACCTTCCCTTTTATAGGCAAAAAAGTCTTGGCCTCTTAGGTGTAAAAGAAGAGATACAACTTGTACAAATGATATCCACCACACAATGCGATATTTTTGTGTCCCAAAGAATATTGCCAACAAAGTCTATACTTTGCAAAGATGTTTATGCTTATGTGAGATAGACTTCATTAGCCAAAATATTGGCCATATTACAAATCTCCACCTTGGCCTAGTATTGATAAGTTTATTTATCAATTTTCTTATTATAAACTAGAATATGATAAATAAAATGCTCTTACGTAGTATTCTACCACTCTTTCATGAAGATTGAGAACGATGTGAGATGAGAGAAAATTTAGAGGGCAAGAAAATTGGAATTGGTTGAATACATCGCAATGGAAAAATCGTTATTTTCCTCGAATTATACTCTTAACAAGACGTTTCCTAATTAGATCTGTAGATTGGAAACTCCCATCATAGATGCAAATTTCACATTTACAAAGTATTAAACATAGAATATCTATATCTATCTATTTAAAAAGGGTAAAAAAAGGCGAACGGCATTTCGCTAAGGGACTTCGTGCTATATATATATGGCGAACAACATTTCGCTAAGGGAATTCGTGCTTTTAATATATATATATATATATATATATATATTAAAAGCACGAATTCCCTTAGCGAAATGCCGTTCGCTTTTTTTTACCCTTTTTAAAATAGAGTTCACATTAGACAAGATAGTCATTTGATTATTTCCCTAATATTTAATAATAGTCATTTTAATTAATTCCCTACTATTTAGGAATAGTTTTTTAATTACTCTTTTAATATTTATAATATCGATCTCAATTCCTCTCCGTTCTAGAATTTCAAGCACACATACTAGGAAACGTTTCCGTTCTCTATACAATAGGAAGTGTTTTTGTCCAACTCCATATTTAGGAGTATTATTAAAATTTTCTTTCTAATTTAGGGGGATTTTTTAGTTAATAAAAAATTGTCTAATTCACACACAATAGGAAGGTTTCAGATTTTTTTTAATTGATAAAATTTTAACTAATTCACATACTAGCTAGGAAACTTTTGATACTTTCAACTATATTTAAATTTAGGAGTATTAAGATTTCACAGTTGGAAAGTTCTTAAATTTTGACTAATTCACGCACACACTAGGAAAGTTTTGATATAAACTTTTAACACTGACGAGCTCTTTGAGATTAGAGTCTTTTTTCTAAAAACATTTTTACACAAATTTTATATACACATGTAATTCTATAAAAGAAGTTACAATTTCACCTTTTTCATCATCATAATTTTGCCTTGTTCAATCATAGCTACAAAATTAAGGGTTTCAGGTTCTTTTCTTTTAGCAGTTTTTTTTTTTTAAATTAGTAGTTGAATTTTCCGTTCATGTATTTATATTAGTAGTCGAATTTTGCATGCACGAATTTAACCAATACGTCTTATTTTGATGTTCTTGACTGTAAAGCTTGGTTGAATAGTATCCTATTTGCATTAGACTGTATGTTTTAATGTTTTGTCAAGTTATTTCTTTTGCTATTTTTTCGTACTTTCATTGGACCTTTTTCTCCGTTTTTAACCGCTTTTAAATAGTTCTTATATTGGACAAAACTGTATTAAATTATTTTTCTTAAACTTTTATGATTTGCAATTAACTAAAACTTTAGTTATAATTTTTTTATTATTTGATCTAAGTAGGAACTAATATTTAATACTCTAAAATCAATTAAGAGTTTACCTTATATAAATTCTTTCTTTGTTTGGAACTATATAAAATACCTTTAATTTATTTTTAATAGCGTCAAAATTTAATAGAATAATGGAATATGAACTCTACACATGCTCTGATTTTGTAATGGAATGTGAATAGATCATCCTTCACTTATTTTGAATAGGTATGTGGCCAATGATTTTGCTACTTCGAGTTCATGTACAATTCAAAACTATTACCGAAGCAATATCAAAGAGAGGATAAAACATAGTTTTTGGTTCGAATATTAAACCTTTTACGGAATCAAAGTTCTTTAAAAAGAGTTTTACCTTAGACACTTTAAATCTTCAAAAGTTATGTGTTCTTATTGAAACTTAAATAGAAGAATGACAACTTGTGAAACTTAAGATATTGAATAATAAAATTGAAATCAATTTTAAGTTACATATTGATTGAGATGATTGAGTACTTTTATGGAATAGAGTTTCTTCCTTTATTGAACAACTAAATAAGACTAACAATTAATCATTTCAGAAAATGATTATACTTTTTTTTATAACTTGTACACAAGTTCTAATACAATATAAAAATTTAATATTAATCGAGAAGTACACGCGCAATGCGCAAGACTAGGAATTTTACATTGAACAATATAGTAATTTGAGTTTCATTAATACTTAGAAATAGTCGTTTAATTAATTTCTCTATAATTTAGGAATAATTATTTAATTATTCTCCTACTATTAACAGTCTAGGAAAATTAATAAAACTTTGCCTAAATTTTTGCCTCTTAGTTCAACTCTCTATGTTTGGCTAATTCTCACATTTGTTTTTCTTTTTTTTCTTTTCTTTCTTTTTTTTCTTTTTTTACTTTTTTTACTTTTTTTACTTTTTCGTTAGGAGTCTTTATTATTTGGTAGACTTTTTGAAGGACTAATTTTTCATAAAAAAAATATTTGGTGAAAGACCAAATATTTTTGTAAATATTTTAATCGCCAAACTTCGCTTGTTCTAGAAGCACTGTTCCAAGTTCTTTTTCTCTAAGCAAAAAGTTTATGTATTAGCTGTTTTATTTTGCTTGCACGTATTTGTATTAGTGCTTGAATTTTGTATTCATGTATATTGTTAGAACTTTGATTACAATACCAAAAATATTTATATTATACCCGGTCTTTAATTTGTAGGCATATGTTTCAAGAGTAGTGCATTACAACCCATTATCTTAGAGTTCACGTACTTTTATTTTTGTAGTTATATTAAAAAGCTTCTAAGAATATCTTATGAGAATGTTTCATTATAGTTTAGTATGCATAATAGACTATGCCTCCTAATGGCGCAAATTGTATTTAAAAATAATGTATGCATAATAAGACAAATGAGTGTGTTCTGCTAATACTTTTATGATGCAAATTTTGGTACGCTAAGTGATATTTTGGGTTTCTACAAATGTAACCAAAATTGAAAAATACTACTCCCACAACTAAAACGATGGCCACATCCCAAAACTAAGACAAGACAAAATCTCTTTCGTGCTCTAACACCAAAAGTTTCAATTTTAATTTATTTAATTACACTTTCAATTTATAACTCACACGCAATTTTTAATAATATTTATGCAATTTTTAAAATTAATTTATTCATTGGAACTAAAATGCACGCGCAACGCGCGTATCCTAAAACTAGTATTATTAATAGTACCAAGTAGGACTCATTGCCATGTTTTAATTTTATTTTTCTCACGGTCACGATGATAAGAGTGGGTTGCTCTAGTGGTAAGTTCGAGGTTGTGAGTTCGAGTCAACCCAAGAGCAAGGTGGGGAGTTCTTGGAGGGAGGGAGCCGAAGTTCTATCGAAAACAGCCTCTCTACCCCAGGTAGGGGTAAGGTCTGCGTACACACTACCCTCCCATACAAACTTGCCTACTACAAACTTGCCTGCTACAACTTTAATTAAAAAGGAAAAACAGAGATGACATAAAAGAAGGGGAAAAAGCAGTTAATTTCAAAGGCTAAGTAGGCTAGTGATAGTAATAGCAGCAGCAGAACTGAGGACGTATCTCTCCAATCTAAATTCCTAGTTGTCTATCTAGTTTGATTACTTATTGATTCCGCAATTTAGCATCCCTTCCTAGTTCCTACAATCTATTTCTGTAGAAGACAAGGCAAACATAAATTCCAACTAGGACACTGGGAAGAATTTCACATTGATGCCTATCCCATTTTCACCTCAATATTGACCAAAGGATAACTCTAACAACAACAATAGCAACCCAGTAGAATCCCATTAGTGGGATTTGGGAAGGGTAGAGTGTACGCAGACCTTACCCTTACTCCGAAGGGATAGAGAGGATGTTTCCGGAAGACCCCAAGCTACTAAAAACTTTATGTATATGTTTTCTCAAACTCCTCCCAAATTTGAAAGAATAAACATAATTACAACAGTATCATATATAACATGTTTAAAACTAGCTACTCTAATTCCCATCATATATTACATGGTACATGCTTTTTGCACCTTCTAATTTGGTTGCAATTGTAGGCTTCACTTCGAGAAAATGTTCATTTCACTTCTCGCTTCAAGCCGCCAGGACCCTAGTGCTTTTTTGTGCTTTTAGAAACATGGAAATCATCTAAAGTTCAAATTTTCTTTTGATAGTGTAACGACCCGATCGGTTGTTTTTAGTATTATAACCCCGTTCTCCAATTTACTGCTCATTTTATGCCGTACAATTGATTTATGACTTATCCGGTTAGTTGGTTCGGGTCCAGAAGGATTTCGGAGTGAAATGAGGCTCTTAGTTTCATAATTGAAAAGTTAAGTTGGAAAAGTTGATCGGATATTGATTTATATGTAAACGACCTCGGAATTTAATTCTGATGATTTCAATAGCTTCGTATGGTGATTTTGGACTTAGGAGCGTGTCCGGAAAATTATTTGGAGGCCCGTAGTGAAATTAGGCTTAAAATGCCGAAAGTTGAATTTTTGACAAGTTTGACCGGGGGTTGACTTTTTGATATCAAGGCCGGAATCCGATTCTGGAAAATGGAATAGTTTCGTTATGTCATTTATGACTTGTGTGCAAAATTTGAAGTCATTCCGGATTGATTTGATGTATTTCGGCACAAGATATAGAATTTGAAAGTTCAAAAGTTCATTAGGTTTCAATTGAGGTGTGATTCGTGGTTTTAGCATTATGTTTGATGTGATGCGAGGCTTCGACTAAGTTCGTATGATGCTTTAGAACTTGTTGGTATATTTGATTGAGGTCCCGAGGGGCTCAGGTGAGTTTCGGGGTGGTTTCGGACCATTTCTAGGCCATTTTTAATTGATGGTTTCTGTCTACAGAGGTGTGCATCGCGATCGCGAACATTTGGTCGCGTTCGCGAAGAGCAAACAGCAGTTTGGAGCCTTGTGAATCGCGGTCGCGGAAGCTATTTCGCGATCGCGTAGAACAAAATCCCTGCTGCACTAACCCGATTTTGGAAACTTATATCTCGCAATGTATAAGGAATTTGGAGATGATCCAAAAATAAAAGTTGTAGACCTTGATATGTAGTTTTCAGAAAGGTAAACCATTTTTCATTTGGAGTTGTGTACAAAAGGTTATGGTAGATATACTATAGGTTGTCTGGGAAGCGTTTGGAAATCTCTGTTGCACAGGGCTGACTTTGGAAGCTTATATCTAGCAATCTATAAGGAATTGGAAGATGAGCAACATATGCAACTTATAGCCCTTGGAGTCTCGTTTTCAGAAAGTTAAACCATTTTCGATTTGGAATTTTGTACAAAGTTTATGACCATTAGACTAGAGGCTATCTGGAAGAGTTGTGGAGTTTGTTTTTCGCGATCGGGAAGAGCAATTTTGGGGCTGAAATTTTTTTTGCTTTGCGATCGCGAAGAGTAAATATCTGGACAGTAGTTATAATTCGAGATTTCAGCCATTTTTAACATATTTGAAACTTTAGAGTTCGGAGTGAAGCGATTTTTTAGGCGATTTTCACCATATGGATTGGGGGTAAGTGTTCTATATCCGAAAGTGATTATACTTCATGATTCTATGGTTATATTCATCATTTATTTCGGATTTAAATGGAAGAAATCAAGATTTTTGCAAAATCTTCCAAAAACGAAAATTTAAGATTTGGAGGTCGAGTTGTTATTGGAATTTGATAAAATTGGTATGGTTGAACTCGTATCGGAATGGGTGTTCGGATTTTGTAACTTTTGAATTTTTATGGAAATATTGTATTTTCATATGAATTAATTCCAATAAATTTTATTGACTGAAACAAATTAATTATGACTTGATTCGAGGCATTCAGAGGCCGATTTGCAAGGCAAAGGCATAGCAGAGTAAAGAATTTCACATTTTGAGGTAAGTGACTCTTTTAATCTTAGAGCTGAGGGTATGAACCCTGAATATACGTATTATATGAATTGTTTGGAGGTGACGCACATGCTAGGTGATACGCGTGTGGGGGTGCACTATAGAAATTATGACGTATTGGTTCCGTGAAATTTTGTAATCAAATAATCTTGGAATTTTCAGTGTAGTTTTATGTGTTAAAGAAATTGAGCTGAGAATCATATTAAAAATCATGTTGAGGCTATGTGCCAGCATTATTGAAACACACAGAGATCATATTGCTGTAAAGTTATTTGTTTAAAATGAAATTTCATTCTCAGTCATGTTCATTCATTTCATATCATCTCTCAGTATCTGTTGCTATTTATTGATTCATCATATCATCATTTTGGGCTAGTTTCATGACATTGTGAGCCCGAGAGACTGGAGAGATTGATGACTGAGTGAGGCCGAGGGCCTGATTGTGACGATAATTATGGGATCGGGCTGCACGCCGCAGCAGGCCAGATTGGCTTATTAAAGCACGTGAGTTGTCCGTGCAGATCCAGATATTATTATAGCACGTGATTTGTCCGTGCAGCACGTGAGTTGTCCGTGCGGATCCAGATATTATTATAGCACGTGAGTTGTCTGCGCATCACATGAGTTGTCCGTGCGGATCCAGATATTATTATAGCACGTGAGTTATCTGTGCAGCACGTGAGTTGTCCGTGCGGATCTAGATATTATTATAGCACGTGAGTTGTCCGTGCGGTTTCAGATATTATTATAGCACGTGAGTTGTCCGTACAACACGTGAGTTGTCTGAGCGGATCCAAATATTGATACTATAGCATGTAAGTTGTCCGTGCAGCACATGAGTTGTCCGTGCCGATTATAGCGCTTGGGCTGAAAGGATCCCCTCCAGGAGTCTGTACACCCCTAGTGAGCGCAGTCGACTATAAATAGGGATCGGGCTGCACGCCGCAGTGGGTATGGTACAATGATGTGTGATTGAGTGTGCTGAGTATAGCGAGAGAGAATGCGAGATAGTGAGATTGAGTACTCTGAGAGTGTGAGTAGATGAGCGCATCATCGAGATGCATTGCATTTGACATGCGTACTTGAGATACATGCATAGAGGTGTATTTCCTTCTACTATCTAGTTTTGGGGATATTTATGATTTTACCTGTATCTTGACATGTAGGCATAGAGAAGTATTTTCCTCATGCTATCTGAAAATGAAACATTTTACTATCTATTGGAAGGATTTTTGGGGGGTTGAAAAAAAATTACAGTTTTCAAACTTACTCATATTTTGGCTTTTTCGGTAAAAGATTTGGATTTTCATCGAGATACTCTTTTGTTACGTGTTCTATGCTGTTATGAGCTATTGTGGGATATTGGTGTTGAACCCGACCTTTTTGTTAGCTCGTCATTACTTTAAACCTAAGGTTAGGTTTGTTACTTATTGAGTACATGGGGTCGGTTGTACTCATACTACACTTCTGCACCTTGCATGCAGATGTTGGCTACTGATGTTGCTGTGTTCGATAGGAGCTGGATTTGAAGATGTACCTCCGTTCCGGTTGTAACTGCCTCTTGTTCATGGTAGCCTTAAATTCATAAAACTCTATTTATGTACTTTTCAAACATATGATGTATTTATTTTATACTAGCTTTGTAAACTCTATTCTTAGAAACTCATGATTTATATTACCAGTTCTTGGGGAATGTATAAGATTCAGATAATTTTTTTACTTAATTGCCTTATTAATTTTTATTGGAATTGATTAGTGGTTAACTGGCTTACCTAGCGGGTTGGGTTATGTGCCATCATGACTAGTTGGATTTTGGGTCGTGACAGATAGGTTCAACTAGTGGTGGCAAAATGGTTAAAAGAAAACAGTTAACCATCCATATTATCCACCAAAAATTAGGTTGGATAATGAACTTTTTAAAAACGGATCAAATATGGATAAGAACCATATTATCCATTTAGAAAATTGATAACCAATAGGAAACCAATGGATAACCAATGAGTTTAACTTTTACATTTGTAAAGCCTCAAATTAAGAGTTCCTCAAGTTTGGAAGACTAGGAATTCTCCCAAAAGTGATCATATTCAAGAAGTCATTGATAATATGGTTACCCATATTATTCGCCGGTTAACCTGTTTTTTATCTGTATTAAATATGGGTTGGGTCGAATAATTTATCCGTTTTTTCATTACCCGTTTTCGACTTGAACCATATCCAACCCGACCCTCCCATTTCCCACTCGTAGGTTCAACTTAAAGTTTAAACTTAAAAAGAGACTACTACAAGTAGATCTCTATCGATGCAACAAGTAGGGTATATTATAATTTTAAATTAGAGCAAGCATCTCAGTGACCACAACGACCACAACCAAGTACGCATAAATACAAGTAATTAAGAAAATATTTTCTTCACCGAACCAATCATTTGCAAGTCTGCTTCATCTCCTCTTCAATTTCCACGGACTTCAGTAGGAGGCTCAATATAAGAGCTAGAGACAAAGATCAGAATGAATTAAAGAGTCAATACGGGTAGGATAAATACTAAGTTCATATTAAAACAAGACCTACTCAACAGACATTGAAAAGCAGGCACAACTACTAGTTTCCCAGCATAAAACTATCAGATTAGGGAGCACTAGAACCAGGATAAATATACTAAGTTCTCTAGGATTTTGCATTCAACCATTTCTTTAAGTAATTGATGAAAACATGCATAGATATATTTTCTTCATTGTTGGTAACAACACTTATAACACTAGTGACCTTTTTTAAGATTTAGAAGAACAGTATGAATGGTTGGAGAGACGTAAACATATCATCAAGAAGGTTCTCCTTTGGTTCTCAGCAACCTCTAGCGGTGAAAAAGATGGAAGGTTATACAGTCAGACATCTCTATAACAATATCCCTATATAACAACACTTCTCTATAAAAATCAAGCTTTTTCGGAACCAATTTTAATGTTATGTTATAATATATGTTCTTTGTAACAGCATTTCGCTATAACATCTAAAATTATTCGGAACAAACGAGACTGTTATAAAGAGGTTTGACTGTATCTTGTGGATATTCGGTGCCTACGCATTTGAATATTTTTGCTCCCGAAAAAGCTTTGGGAGATACGTCACATGGTGGCGCGCAGTTCAATTTCCGGGTAGACTCAGACATCAAATTTGGGAATTGAAAAAAAGGTTTTCGTTTGGAAAAAAACAGTGGTTTATTTGATCAATTTCCAAATCTTATTGCTTGGATTGCAGTCAAGAACACGCATGCTTGATGCAGAATTAGTGGAAATCACTCAGGATTTCTCCCAGAGTCTGCACTTCACAGCTCAATTGTGGAAGCTTTTCAAGAATTTTGTGAACATTAGGGACAAAACCTGATCTTTTGAGAAGTTGGTATAGATCTGGATTGGACAAAAGGGGCAGAACACATCAGATCTCATAGAGTTACTTCAAGTATACAATTCTGTTTTTTTGCTTTCACATACAGCAATCTCAGCTCCTCTTTCTGCTGGTTTGTGATTAATAAGTACTTATTACCTTTTTGAATGAAAAAAAAACTGAGAAGGTATAACTTACTCATTGATTTTCATCAGCTCCCATTGTCCCCTGCAAAAAAAGTAAGAATAAGTGTTTCAGAAGAGAACAGTCTCCTTGTAGGAAAGAGAGTCAGTGAAAAATTCTTCCAAGTTTAAAGGTAATAAAAAAATCACATATATTTTGATTTTCACTTTTTTTATCTTTTTACAAAATCTATCCAAGGTTGAGATACGCACCAGTACATGTAGGGAAGCATAGCTGCGATAATCCCGTTACAGAAAGCTTTAACTGAAACATGAGAGTGTGAGATCTGAAATTTGAAATTTGAAGGGAAAATTAAACAAAGTAGGTTCACAAAATTTACCCTCAAGAGGATAACCGCCTCTGCGACTGCGAGTGGGAGAAACTTGCTGGCAGTATCCCCTAATTCGGAATCAATAAGACACGAAACGTTCAATTCTGTCAAAGGAAGAATAATACATAACAATAAAAATAATAAAATACCTTATCTGTGTTGGTGCTCCGAGCAAAACCTTACCAGCACCAGCAGCGAATTTTCTGTCCGAACCATAAAAAAACAACAAAAATGAGACGAAATTCAATAAGTCCTCAGATAGATAAAAACTTTAGGCTGAAACCAACCCACCCTCCGAGACGGAAAGCCATTAGCGCACAGCAATCTTCGTTGAAACAAAACAAACCCTAGCAGCAGATGTCGCTTGACCTCTTCGTATAAATAAAAATTTTCAATCTAAAATCAATTTGTAGCTACTGTCAGACGGGCCGGCCCATGCTAGGCACAGGCCCGCCCAATTACATACACTGCGACCCATTTAATTGCTGTGGATTTTAAGTTTAATCTTCTTCTCCCTAGCGTCATCCATGAATATTTAAAATCCCACTGAATCGTTTTTTAAGTTTCTTTTAATAAAACAGTAGGTTTTTATATAAATCTATAATCGTGTCAATAATTATGGTAAATTTTTTATTTTATAAAAATAAATCAAAAAAATACTGAACTATACCGAATAAATTTACATGTAGAAAATATATTTATATATTAAGTTTAAAAATAATAAAGCATTAAAAAAATTAAGCATTGGAATTATAAAAATGGTTAAAATTCAACGAGTAATTAAACTCAAAATCCTAATTCCCAAAACTATTATGCTACTCCTATTTAAACTAAAGTATTTTCAGCATATTCGCTAGCAAGACACAAGGTATTCTAGCGATTATGAGTATCAAACGACAATGTATTGAATATGTTCCCTTTCGTATGATTTAAGTTTATCTTTTTGAATATTTAATCTTCCATATACTTTATTCTTGAATCTCAGCTTGGTTAATATCTTTTCATTCATGTGATTTATGCTTTCTTTGTATTTGCTTGGTTTCTTTTATGTTGTTGTAGAATAGTTGATGGATCTAATACTATGCATCTTTCATATTTTCTTAACTCATCACCCTTTAAACAGTAAAAATGTTTAGAGAGTTTTGCGAAGTCCTAGTGATTTTTACCTGACATTTAAAAAAATACTGAAAATTAATCGAACCATACCGATACCGAAGAGAAACTGACATGATTGGAACGATTTTTGAAAGTTTAATTTTTGTTATACATAATAAAATAATCAAAAAATTGGTATGGTACAAATTTTATAAAATAATCGGCGGAACCGACACATTGACACCCCTACTTCTCTCCCTCTATCAGTCTGTCCTAAGTTGTCTTTCCTTCACGTCCTTGAAATTTAAATTAATTGAGTTTTGATTAGTATTCTAAAATATATTTTTGCACATTAACATGATCAGAGTTAATAATTTCTAGTACTTTTTAGGGAAATTATCAGTTATGTCAGCCCATAAGTAAGTAAGTATAAAAATTTATCAATTCATAAAATATTACTGTATTATCTAATTGGCTATTTATAGCCAAAATAATATCATTTTTTTGCTTTCTTTGTGTATAACGCGTGTATGGAGATTTAATTCCTTTCTGGTAGTATTACTAAACAAAAAATATTATTAATGTAAAATCTTAGTCCACTTGGAGTCCAAAATATTAAGACCTTATGCATAGTTTAAACGGAAAGGGGTCAAAAATACTCCTAACATATTGAAAATGGCCCATAAATGCCCTCCGTTAACCTTTTGGTCTAAGAATACCTTTAGCTTTTTATTTTTGGCTCACATAATTTTACATTTTGTCTTATATTCCTTTTCAGTAATACAGGGTAGCAACCCCTGGTTACATTTTTTCCCGATAATACAGGGTACCAACCCCTGGTTACACTTATTTCGGTAATATAGGATTTCAACCCCTAGTTACATTCTTTTCGGTAATACTGGGTGTCAACCCCTGGTTGCACTTCTTTTAGTAATATAGGGTGCCAACCCCTGATTTCATTCCTTTCAGTAATACACGGTGCCAAACCCTAGTTACATTCCTTTGTAGTTATACAGAGTACCAACCCCTAGCTACTTTCCCTCTCAATAATACAAGGTTCCACCCCCTGGTTATATTCCTTCCTAGTGATACACGGAGTCAACCTCTGGTTGCATTCCTTCTTAGTGATACAAGGCGCCAACCCCTGGTTATATACATTCCTCAGTAATACAGAGTGTCATCCCCTGGTTACGTTTTCTTTCAAGTAATACAAGATACCATTCCTTAAGTGCTTTCTCTTTTGGTAGCACAATGTACTAGTCCGTGGTTGCATATCATCACATAGCTTGGTTATACTCTTGTCTTTGTCTTCCTTTCAATAAGTTAGATATTTTATAGCTTTCTCTAATAACTCACAAAACTTTTCTAGTCCAAACTGGGGCAGAAAAATTTTGTTCGTTTTGTTCGTCTTTGATGGCTTTGCAGGCTCCGCCGTATAGCACAAGTGATGATTAAAGCTTGCAGTTTCAGTTTCTCATCAGAAGAAAGAAGTCTTTCGATCACAAGATAGTTGGAGTTAGCTTTGTTAATGTGTTAGCAACTCAGCGTCTCAAGATTTATTTTCTTAAATTCTGATCCGTAAAGCAAGAAATCGAGAATGACCCGTAATCTTTTCTTCAAAGAGCATCAAGATCCAATCTAAGGTCAACACAATCGAGCATGTCAAGAATCAAGATTTGACTCCACAAGACACATAGATCTGAATTTTGTAACTCTTAGCTTGCAGGCATATGTAGTTATATTCTCTTTTCCTTTTGATGTAAGTATGACCGCCTATTTTGACTATATTTGAATTTTTATCACCTTCTACTGTGTAAATATTTTTAGAAATTTAATATATATATTTTTAGCTTTGTTACATTTTTTATATAGAGGAAACAAAATTTAAAATAATTTAAAATTTCAATTATTACTATTAATATTATTTTTATTTTTATTTTTATCTTTTTTTAAAAAATAAAATAAATTAAAAACCCAAACAAAATTAAATATTTTTAAAATTTTCGGATTTGAATAAAATAATAGAAAAAGTAGAAGTGTGGAATTAAAAAGTAAAAGTAAAAGAAGGTGGAAATTATTTAATAAAAAGTAAAAGAAAGTGAAAATTTTAAAAATTAAAAGTAAAAGAATATGGAAATTTAAAAAATGAAAAGTAAAAGAAAGTTGGAATTAAAAAATAAAAGTAAAGGTATCTGAAAATTTTAAAAAAAAATTAAAGAGAGTGGAAATTAAAAAAAAAAGAAAAGTAAAATAAGTGGAAAATAAAAAAAAAGAAAAGTAAAAAAAGTGAGATTTTAAATATAATAAAAGTAAAAAAGTGAGAAATTAAAAAATAAAAGTAAAAGTAAGTGAGAAATTATTTTCTTTTTTAAAAAAGAAGAAAAAAAATGGGAAGTGGGAATACTTTTTAATTAAAAGTTAATAAAATAATAAAACAAATCTGAAAAAATTCCGAAATTGTTTATAAGTAGAAGAGAAATGTGAGGAGAGAAAAAAAATAGAGAAGAAGAAAAAAAAAAGGGAGGAGAGAATTGAGAGAAATTTATTTTCTTCTTCTAGGATAAGGGAATTTCTACTCGTGTCATTCTTTCTTCGTCTTTCTTTCGAAAAATCCAGTAAAATCAAACCCCAAAACAGCTTTAAACTCAGCAAAAATAAGCCACTAAATCACCGATTTTGCAAGGTCGATCGGGGTTGCTAGTCGCGATTTATCGTTCGAGGTTTTATGGCCGGTGAAAGCTCCAGTCAACACTCGTCGAATTGTTTAGCGCTCTTGTAATTTTAACTTTGTTAATTTATATCAAAGGTCCGTTATTTCCCTTTCTTTGCTGATTATTTTGTCAATTTACCTTCTTGTCTGTTGGTGTGATTATTGGGTAGCATGAAGTAGTAATTCACTCTATTGATATTTGGATCATTTGAATCTGATTGTTTCCTTGTTCATATGTTTATTGGACCATGATGTTAATTTTAGAGTTGCAAAGTTTTGTTCTGAGTTGATTTAACCGGATAAAGGATCTATTGAATTACTGTAATTTGGCTTGTTTACTAATTTTGTTCATGAGATTGTGGTGTCATTAGTTTTGTTTTAGAAATGTACAGAATATGAGATATTGGGTTGGATAATTTGCTTGGGCCACGATTTGTTTTTAAGGAAATTGATTTTTGGGTTGTTGGAGAAGAAAGGATTTTGGGCAAAAGATTTAGTCTCATCAGGCCCAAAGTAATAAATAACATAATTGGTCTCATCTTTCTCTAAGCTAGCCCATTTTTCTATAAATAATAAATTCAATTCTTCCACAAATAATTCCATAATTCATGACCTTACAACAATTTCAAAATAATTTGAGTAAACAATCTTATAAACATCTGTAGCTTGCTTCAGGCGCGATTAATAAATCATCGTGATTATAGGTACAGTTCCCGTGGTATAGTCACGATACGTAACTCCAAATTCGAGTGCGCGTTTCACGCGACTTGATCATAACTCCAAATAATAATAAAAATAAACATGTTGTAAATTGTGGGTGCGTTTCACGGGACGCGGTTTGCAATGTATACCAAAACGATAAGTGTACGACATCGTAGCTTGTTAAAAAATAACTCCATAAATACTAAAAAGTGGTTAAGTAAATAATCAAAAATGTTAAAGAGTAAAATGCACAATAGGTTTTAAACACGTAATAAATCAGATAATTAGGCCAATTATTAATAGTTGAGCGACCGTATTAAAACCACGGAATTCGGGAGTACCTCACACCTTCTCCCAAGTTAACAGAACTCCTTACCCGGTCTTCTGTGGTTACAGATCATAAATAGAGTCAAGTTTCTCGATTTGGGATTTTAAAATAAACCAATGACTTGGGACACCATAAATATTCCAAAGTGGCGACTCTGAATTAAATAAATAATCTCATTTCGAGTAATGTCACTTACATTGGAAAAACTCCCTATCCCTCGGGAAAAAGGAGGTGTGACAGTAAGCACCAAGTAATGGTAACATCAGCAAAAGAAGCAGCAACAGTCCTAACTCCAGTGTCCGGTAGTCCCAACTACCAAAATAATTTCTCAGAACTACACTGGCATGATTCCTTTATAGCCAAGGATATGTATGTAACCTCGGAAGCAAGGTTTGGTCACGTTTTAAAAAAATGCTTTCATTGAAGTGATACACGAGCAAAATTAGCTATGCATTCACTTTCTTTGCACGAAAACTCTTCGTGTTCTCGAGAAAAGAGGGGCAACTGTAAATATCTAATTTTTGCTCTTTTTATTTCTCCTACATTACATTATTTTTAGGTTTATTGTGTGTTTATATAATTTAGCATTAGATTATTAATTAATTTATTAAGGGGTTTAAAGGTTTGGATTAATGTCATTTTCTGTTGAGTTATGCACAAATCAGGCCCAAATTTTTAGCCCAATTCGGCCGACCCAGTCCAATGTTGGATCAAGAGGGTCATGGATGGATGAGATTGGATCTTTGATTCATTAAATAAAACTACGTCGTTTTGTTTAAAGAATCAAAGATCCAATCTCATCCATCCATGACCCTCTTGATCCAATGGCCACCATTCAATCTCCCTTCTAATATTTAAAACCCCAATTTTCAGATTTTATCCCCCATTTTTGCCCTACCTTCTTCTCTCCTCTTTCTCTCTTCACTCTCTCTAGCCGCCACACCTCTGCCGCCGGAAATCGCCCACTGACGGCGAACCACCTCCAAACACCCCCAAATTCACACCATGTAATCTCCACAACCTCCTATTTCTATATCTCCAAACCAAATCCTTCAAAAACTCCTCAAACTTCTTGAATTTTAGATCTATGAAATTTTAGCCGCCACTTTTTTGCCCAAATTCTTGAAGTTTCGGCCACCACTACCCCACAATACCTACATCAACGGATAGAGCTCCTAAGACCTACCTATTGATGTCCATTCCGCCCCGAAAATCCGGCGACCAAAAATCCGGCCAAATTCCGGTGACCTCCCCTAATGCCCTCGTTTGGCATACCACCATTGTTTCAGCCACTTGAATTGTGAAATGGTAAAAATACTTATTTTTATTTTTTCAGATTTTATTTTGTCTCATATTAATTATTTTAGCATTCGTTTTTAAAGTTTGAAATGCTAATTTTCTGTTTTTGCACTTGTTGAAGTTGTAGAATAGTTTTGTATTGATGAAAGTGAGGTAGTGAAGGAATACTTGAAAGTATATGGTACTTGCTTGGTTGTTTATTTACTGCTTTAGAGATATTTTGAGTACAAAATTCAAAAGTCATTTGTTTGGTAAGAAAGTATGGACTTTTGGACAATTTTTGGACAAAAGTCTCTCTTTGAATAGTGAATAGTAAATTTTGGTTGAAATATCTCTTTTGGACAAGATTGAACAAAAAAGTCTTACCTTTTGAATTTAAGTACAGATTTTGTGGAAAAATCTGTCAAAAAAAGACTGATTTTTAATCATGAAATAGCTGGTTGTTTCTCATATATAAAACATACATCTTTATAGTGGTGGAAGAGATCTGGACACAAAAAAAAAAGGAGAGAAAAATCAGCAGCTAAAGCATTCTTTAGCAGCTAAAAATTGTGAGTTTTGGTGAGTTGATTATTAAGTGCAAAACCTTTTTTTAGAAAAATATTGTAGTCTTGAAAGCTTCTTATGGAGTTACATAATTGATGGTTTCAACTGTTTTGTTGGGTATTTCTGGTTCATTTTATTGGGTTTGAAATGTGCTAGTTGTCGCTGTCTTTTGGTGTGTTGCTGCCCCTTTAATTATTTTGCTGTCTGCTTCTTGATTTTAGAAAGAGCTGACTTTGTTGTATTTGTTCTTCTTTCTGTTGTCCATGTAATTTTCGGACCATGTAAACTCCTAAATTCGAGTTGGAATGAAAGATAATGATGTTGGCAAATATTAATAGATTCATCCTTTTATTGTAATTCATTTTTATATGCTCTTGAATGTTGGATAATGTTATGAATATATGTTAGATAACAAAACTGTGTGAAGCATCTTTATTTATTTATTTATTTATTTATTTTGCTAAAACGTTAGATAGGGTTGGCATGTGGGCAGGTCTTGGGCCTAAACGAGCAAATGGGTCGGTCCAAATGGTCCCGGACTGGTCCCAAATTAAACGGGTCAAACGGTCCATGACCAAATGGTCTTTTAGTAGGAACCGACCCGGGCCCACGAACTCATGATCCTGGGCTAAACGGTCCCGGTCCGCGGGCTAAGTGGGCCCAATGGTTTTTAAAAAAAATTAAATAGAAATTAGAAACAAAAAGATGTTTAAAAAAATCTAAGCCAATGCTGTAAATTTTATTATAGAATTGTGACCTAAATTTTTTAATTCAAATTTAAAGTCTAAAGACAAAATTATTATAAAGAAATATTCAAAGCAATGCCTTGTAATTTTATTATAGCATTAAAAAAATATTACAATATCTTTCTTAGTCTTCCTTCCCTTATGGAATGAGCACAACAAGGTGTTAATACAACCATTGAGAAGAAAAAGAAACTAATCAAGATGTGCCAAAATACAAGTTACATAATACATACGAATTTTTGTTCATACAAGGTACATGGTATCTCTTACAAGCTTCATAAATCCATCAAGGTCTGGAGGAATTTCCGTTGGCGGTGGCGGAAAAGTAGCTTGTCATCGCCGCTTCCGGACGAAGCAGCATCCTCCGCAAGTTCAGGTAGCATTTCTTCGCAAGCTTCGTCTTCCTCTAGTTGTGATTCAGCAAGTCCAAAATTTCTTCTTTTCGAACGGATTCAATGTCTGAAAAGTACTGATTTTTTCAAGCTCTCCCTCATAGACGCTCTATAATCACCGAGTTGAAATCTTGCTTGACTGAAAGAGCTCTCTGATGCCACTGTTGAAGCTTGAATAGTTAAAATATCTCGGGCCATCCTTGAAAGAACATGAAAGTGTTTTTCTTTGTTGTGAAAATCACAACTACTAGAACCTTGAGAACCCCTAAACCCCGCCCAAGCACTAAGTGCTCTTACTCCACAGTTCTTTTAGATGATTGAGAATAAAAAGAAGAAGGAGTTGGAACATTTGGTCTAGCATGATTTAATGCAACTTGACAAGCATTAAAAATAGTTTGAGTATTTATTCTAATTGAGGTTATTGCTTCCGAAAGTTGAGACAACTCCTCATCTTCAAGTGTTAAACCATTATAAATAGTTTCATACCAAAATTGAGGACCTCCTAATTTCATACAAGAATTTAACAAAGCAGCAACACCATAAATAGAGGGAATAGGAAAAAAATATTTTTTAAACTTTTTTCTCATAGAATCAATAGCAAGTTTATAAATTTCCCCACCCTCTCAAAAATAAGCAAACAAATTTGCAAATTCTACAATATAAACTAAACAGTTAGAAATAGTAGGATAATATTGCACAAAAAATTCATTTGTAGCAATATAAAATTTTGCTAAAAAATCTATAAGCATTTTAATATTAGCCCAATCCCCATTTGTAAGGTGCTCATCATCATCACTTACATGTGCATTAAACGTTGAGTTTATAGAGTTTCTATATTCATATGCAACAACCAAACTTTTATTGTGATGACCCGATAGGTCATCTCATGTTTTGAAACCTAATTCTTTGATCTGAAGCCTTAAAAATCATGTTTTAGCCTTCCTCGATTTGCATGCGCAGTCCGGGCGTCTTTCCGAGAAGCTTTTATTTTAAAAACGGATAAAAATAAGAATTTTTTGCCTTAAAAATAAATTTGAGTTGACTTAGGTCAATATTTTGAGTAAATGGACCTGGATCCTTGTTTGTACGGTCCTGGTAGGTCCGTATCATAATTTGGGACCTGGGCGTATGCCTGGAATCAAATTCTGAGGTCCCTAGCTCGAGATATGGATTTTTGATGAAAAATTAAAAGTTTGAAAGTTTAATAATTTTTAGAATTGACTGATGTTTGGTCTTGTTGATACCGGGTCCGTATTTGGTGAGAAACAGAGTTAGTTTGACGTGATTCAGACGTTCGTTGAGAAAATAGAAGTTTAAAGTCTTCTTGAAAATTTCATTTGATTTGGTGTCCGATTGATAGTTCTAGGCGTTATTTTGGTATTTGAGTCGCGCGAGCGAGTTCGAATGATGTTTTTGGACTTGTGTGCATGTTTGGTTTGGAGCCCCGAGGGCTCGGATGAGTTTCAGATAGGCTACGGGTGTTTTGAAACTTAGAAAAATCTGGTTTTTCGCTTCAGCTGTTATTTGGTGTTTCCTTCATCGCGTTCGCGGAGGTGCTCTCGTGAACGCGAAAGGTAAAATGGGGCAGGATGATTTTCTTCTACGCGAACGCGAGGCAGTGCGGGCTTACCCTTCGCGAACGCGAAGTTTGAGGGACCCGGGGGAGTGCACACTCGTTCTTCTACGCGAACGCGAGCACTGGCTCATGAACGCGGAGGCCAGGGGGGAACATTCTTCGCGAACGCGAAGAGGAACTCGCGAACACGAAAGCCATTTGGGCTGCTGCACATCGCGAATGCGACAGGCCCTTTGCGAACGTAAAGAAGGTCTGACGCCCAGACCTTAAAACATTTCAAAAACGAGATTTTACCTGTTTTTCATAAACTCTCTATTAGAGCTCGGTCTAGGTAAAATTTTGAAGGGAAAACTCAACACCAATTCATAGGTTTGTACTCTTTAACTTATTTTCTTCCATTTCTATCATCACCCATTAAATTCCTAGCCCTAATCTTTGTTCTTTCATGGTAGAAAACTAGGGATTTATGAAGGATTTGAGTTTTTGAAAATTGGGGATTTAGACCTCAATTTGGGGTTGGATTCCGAAACTAAATATATAATCGGGCTCAGGGGTGAACGGGTAAATGGATTTTGGTCCGAACCTCCGATTTTGACCAAGCGGGTATGTGGTCGATTTTTGATATTTTGGAAAAAAGTTTGGGGAATCGAAATTTATGCAATGCAATTGATTTCTTTAGCAATATTTGATATTATTGAGTCGTTTGTGAATAGATACGAGTGGTTTGGAGGTGGATTCTAGAGGAAAAACAGTAATTGAGCATTTAGTGACCTTTGGAGCGAGGTAAGTGTCGTGGTTAACCTTGACTTGAGGGAATATGACTTGTTTATCTATTTGCTATATGTTTAAATGTTGGGGAATAATGTATATGTGAGGTGACGAGTACTTATGTGTTGTAGTCGGGTTAAAGCATGCGGGTGGGGCTTGGTTTCTTGCAATTATAGCTTTTTTTGTTCATGTTATCCGCGTTTAGACTAGTATTGTTAAATTGATCGTTCTTATCATGTTTACGGATCTTCTGGTGATAATTGAGTATTAATTCTGAAGTTGAGGTTGATATTGTGGAACCAAATGTTGAAGTAAGGCTTGTACTTGTTATTTTATCTCCCTGTTATTATTTGTTCATTGCATTATGATAAGGGAGAGTGTTAATGCACGAAGGGTGATGTCGTGCCATATTGTGAGTGTTAATGCTCGAAGGGTGATGTCGTGCCATATTGTGAGTGTTAATGCACGAAGGGTGATGCCGTGCCATATTGTGAGTTTTAATGCACGAAGGGTGATGCCGTGTCATTTCTATTAATTTTATAGTGAGGTTGAGAGTAAAAGCACGAAGGGTGATGCCGTGCATTTTTCCTTTACTATGTTTACTTGTTCTTATTGGTTCATAGTATATTGGTTGTTTAAGCTAGTATTCTACTGTAGTTCTCTGTCTCGTATTCCCCCTCAGCATGTTCCCCCTCCCGATATTACCTGTCAAGTTTTTCCTTGTTGTTATTTGTACATATACTGTTAAATTGCACAGGTTTGTTATATAGGTGTCTTGTCATAGCCTCGTCACTACTTCGTCGAGGTTAGGCTCGACACTTACCAGTACATGGAGTTGATTGTACTGATACTGCACTCAGCACTTCCTGTGCAGATTTTGGTATTGGTCCCAGCTGATCGAGAGGCGTAGCAGCTCGGACTGGCTCATCGGAGACTCAAGGTAGATCTGTTGGCGTTCACAGACCTTGAAATCCCCGTCTAACTTTTTAGTTTTTTACTGTTTCTTTCGTCCAAACAGTTGTATTTCTTTCAGATTTTTACTTGTAGTAAATCTTAGAAGTTTGTGAATTGTGACTCCAAATTTGGGTGGTAGTAATTAATAAAGTTTTTATATTATTCTGCACTATCTGTATTTCATTTTAGCTTATGTGTTGTTATTTACTGAATTGAATAAGGATTGACTTAATAATTCTCTAACGTCGGCTTGCCTAGCAAGTGAAATGTTAGGCGCTATCACGGTCCCGGCGGTGAGAATTCCAGATCGTGACATTCATATATGTAATTCTATCTAGTTGGACAAAGTTTAGGAACATTTCTTTCTCTTAGGCCAAATTCATCACATCTTTTAAAATATTCTTTAAGTCTATTTCTATGATTTGAATAAAAAAGCCAGTTAAGAGCCAGTTTAACCTTTTCAATTTCAATATTTAAAATTTGCATACCTTCACCCACAATTAAATGGTAAATATGACAAACACGTCTAACATGAAAAATGTCATTAAATACAGGATTTAGCATAGTGGTAAGCAAGGCTATAGCATTTGTATTACTAGTAACATTATCCATTGAAACTGACATTATTTTATCACTAATGGAAAATATCTACAAATATCTGTAACTGTGCTAGCAATAAACTGTCATGTGTGACGTGAATTAATTATTTTATAAGCAATATTGTATTTTTGCATTATCCAATCCTCATCAATCCAATGACTGGTAACAGTAAGGTAATCACAGTCGTTACCACTTCTACCAATATTAGTTGTAATAGCAACACGGCAACTTATATGAGTAAATAAATAGCGCAAATATTATTCATATTCATGTTTATATTTATACATATCGATCTTTACGGTTGTGCGAAGAAAACCTTTAGATCTCATGAGTAAATAAATATTTATAAATAACGTTTTTAGATATAATTCCAATGGGCCCTCAGTTGCTTGGTTGCATGAAAGAAGTATATATTAAATTTTGAACCCATGTAGCTATGTTTGTCCCTCTGTTATTGCCAAGCTAAACTTTGTTTTTAATTTTTAATTTTTATTTTTAGAGTCCCAATAATCTTGCTTTTTTTTTTTTGAAAAGGTTTATTTTAGTAAAGTAGTTAAGCTGTGAATAGAAAGAAGCTGTAAACTTATTTTTGTAAATAGTTGGCTATGGATTGCAAATAGCAAGACATGGCCAGATTTGTAATGTGGTTCTAAAAGGTCATATCTGCAGAATTGAAGTCCAAGAGCATATGGGCCTCTTGGATTTTGTCTTGGACATGAGCCCATTGGCTCCATCAGCTGCCTCATTTCAATTTCATCACAAGCCCACATCTTACTAGTTTTAAGCAACATAAGTTAATAATTTTCCAGCACTTTAAATTAGTAATCGTAATAACCGCAAAGCCATTTCATTTAGCCATACACTATTAATTTTTCCAAAAAAATAATAACGTAGTAATAATTCTTGTCATGACTGCGGATTCACTTGCGTAGCATTGTTATGACAAAATTAATAAAATTTGTCTCGGTCGCGCATTCGCTTGCGTGGTGCAGCTAGGACAATTTAATATTATTCAAATCTTTTCTTCATTTTTTAAATAAATAGTAGCGGGCATAGGAAAAGCATGAAAAAATAAATAAAGCACAAGTTATTCAAAAATTAACTCAAGCCAATTTTAGTCAATAAAAGCGACCGTACTAGAACCACGAGACTCAGGGAATGCTTTATACCTTCTTTTCGGTCAACAAAATTTCTTACCCGAACTTTATTTTTACAGGACAATAATAATAGAGTCAAACATTTTTTTGACTAGGGTTTCAAATAAAAGGTGACTTGGAACACCCAAAAATCAATTACAAATGGCGACTCTGTAAATAAAATAGTCCCTACTCAAGTTTGTCATTTTAATTGAAAAAATTCTTTAACCCACAACAATTCATAACATATATCTTTTGGAGGTAGCAATGGGGTGTCACAATCCCAAAAGTAAATATGCAACAGGAGAGCTCCCGAGGTACCATCTTGTAGTCCCAAAAGTAAATACACCAATCATATACTATGGAACGACGAACTTACATCAAGGAATCCTACAGTTAAAGACTGCATACGAAATCAAAGAAACGAGTAATTCAACTAAGCATGTTGCATAAATTGCAAGTAAAAGTTAAACACGTAGACATGCGACATTAGGCTAAATATGATGACTACACAATTCCACGGAATCAATTACATCACAGTTTCTACGATGCACGCCCACACGCCTGTCACCTAGCATGTGTGTCACCTCCAAACAAATCACATAACACGTATAACTAGGGTTCATACACTCAACTCCAAGTTTAGAAATGTTACTTACCTCAAACAAGCCGAATCCAATGCTTAGCAAGAGAAACAATACTCCAAAAATTCTATTATGGGTGTATCAACCTCCGAACACCTTCCTATCTCCTCAATTCAAGCCCAACTATTCGAAACTAGTCAAAAAACGTGCAAATTAATCAAAATATACACCAATGCTTACAATTTAAATATTTATAAAAAATTTCAACTCCGCTCGAAAAGTCAGCAGTGGGGCCCACGTCTCGAAATCCGACAAAACTCACAAAATTCGATAACCCATTCAATCATAAAATCCGCAATTTTCCTCTATGATCCACACATGAGGCTTTGCCTCATCACTCCAAAATGTGCCCTCCGCACTTCAACTATTCGAGAGCATCATCAAATTGTCGAAATGCCCAAACTCGTTCAAAACTCACCCCGAAACACACCCGAGCCACTCGGGACCCCCTCTAAATATACCAAAAGTCCTAAAACATCATACTAACTTAGTCGAGCTTTCAAATCACATCAAACAACGATAAAAACACGAATCGTGCGTCGATTCAAGCCTAAGAACTTATGAACTTTTAAATTCCACGTTCGATGCCGAAACCTATCAAAACATGTCTGATTGACCTTAAATTTTGCACACAATTCCTAAATGACATTACAGACCTATTCCAACTTCCGGAATCGGAATCCGACCCCGATATCAAAAAGTCAACTCCCGGTCAAACTTATGAACCTTCCAAACATTCAAATTTTCAGCCTTCGTCGATTGGTGCCGAAACCTTCTAGAAATATCCAAATGAAATTCCGGGCATACGCCCAATTCTAAAATCACCATCCGGACCTAGCGGAATTATCAAAACTCCGATGGGAGGTCGAATACTAAAAAGTCAAACTTGTCAACTCTTCCAACTTAAAGCTTCAAATATGAAATTCATTCTACCGAGCAATTTCCGAAACACCTGAAAATCAAAACCAACGATTCACACACGTCATAATACACCATATGAAGTTATTCAAGGTTTCAAATAGTTGAAAAGGAGCGTAAATACTCAAAACGACAAGTCGAATCGTTATAACAAAAAAAAAAGGCGAACGACATTTCGCTAATGACTTTCGTGCTTTTAATATAGTACTAGTTTCTATATACGTGTGTTGCACGAGTATGTCACATCAATCACAAAAATTATTTTCAAACAATTATGAAACAATTGAAACGTTAGGGCATTTTTAGATCAAAAGGTTAACAGAGGGCATTTATAGGCTATTTTCAATACGTTAGGGGTATTGTTTGGCTTACATTCGCGTACAACTGGATTCACCTATTTTTAGGCATTTTTTGTTACTGTATTCATGAATACAGTAGCGCAAATACATCGAATACACTTGCGTAACAATTGAATAGTAGCTATAAGAAGTAATTAGGTATATGGTCGAGTCGGGTCGGATATGGTTCGGGTCGAAAATGGGTAATGAAAAAACAGATAAATTATCTGACCCGACCCATATTTAATACGGATAAAAAGGGTTAACTGACGGATAATATGGGTAACCATATTATCCATGAGTTATTGAATATGATCACTTTTGAGAGAATTCACAGTCTCTCAAAATTGAGAAACCCCCAATATGAGGCTTTACAAAATATAAAAGTTAAATACCCATTGGTTATCCATTTTCTAAATAGATAATATGATTCTTATCCATATCTGACCCGCTTTTAAAAAGTTCATTATTTAACCCATTTTTAATGAATAATATGGGTGGTTAACTATTTTTCTTTATTATTTTACCACCACTAGCTATTAAACAATAGTGGTTTGTGAAAATTACTCGTGTTTTGAATGAATCTAAAGGATATCATTCTTATCCGGAGGCGAAGCAAGAAATCAATGTTCGTGCTCGTGCCCTCATATTTATTATCATCTGAATCTTTTCAATGAAATGCCATAGGTATTATTTTATAAAGGTTGTACTCTTAATTTTTGTTGATTTTGAAACTACATGTTAAACTTTACGAAAATCACATTCAGAAATCATTACTTCTCCAGCAAGCAGTTCTTTAACATCCTTTTTATGATTGATAACAGTATTCATTTCAAAGATTCTTATATCCTTCCCTAAAAAGTTTATTGAACTTCAGAAGCCAAAATCATTTTTTATTATTGGTTTTGGATTTCTAAAAACAGCCAAATATGCCGTGTTTAAAGAATTGCTATTATTTTATTGACGTACGTAAAATCAAAATAACTGAATATAGTCTAAAACCATGATGTTGGCGGTTAAATTATTTCTTTTCAAACAGAAAACAACTACTATTGCTGGCGATAAATAGTGCTCAATTTTATTGCTTGTAACATAAAAAAACAGTTCTAAACGGAATAACCGTAAGTGCTTGGCTTTTATAAATTTGAAGGATGAGGTTTATCTTCTATCCTCGGAGGCGGATCCAGGATTTCAGGAGGATGGGTGCACCACTACCCGACCACCGTTGATTTGGTCCTCTAAAATTTTACCATGGCATCACCTTGACAAGTAAAGAACAATCAATATTGTTATTACAAAAACCTATCATTCCATAGACAAATATCTATGAATAGTTTTCCTACCTTGGAGAACTATCAATGATAGCATCACTATTTATAGTTATAAATACTAAGCTCGATATATAAAAATTAAATAATTAACCAAAAAGAGAGTAATAAATGAAAAAAGAGGGAACTTGAAATTGAAAAGATTCAAATTAATTTAAATTTTATTTTTTAGAATTTTTAAAACTCAATGATTGAACCAAAAAAAGAAAATGAAGAAAACACAGAAAAGAATCAAATAAAAACAAAATTTTAATCTAAGGATATGCCAAAGGCTGAACCCAAAAACAGAAGAAAGCATGTAAAAAGAAAAAGAAATAGAAAAGAAAGATAGGCATGGGATTTGAATTGAAACAGAAAAGAAAGAAAAAGAGAAATAGAAAAAAGTCTTAGAAATGGAACATAGGGAACTAGATTCGAACACTAGACCTAAGGGTCAATGGTGCACAAAGCTACCACTACACCAAATGCTCTTTTGACCATGGGTTCCCACACAGAGGCGTATCCAGGATTTCAGGAGGATGGGTGTACCACTACCCGACCACTATTGATTTGGTCCTCTAAAATTTTACCATGGCATCAACTTGACAAGTAAAGAACAATCAATATTGTTATTAAAAAAATCTATCATTCCATAGACAAATATCTATGAATAGTTTTCCTACCTTGGAGAACTATCAATGATAGCATCACTATTTATAGTTATAAATACTGAGCTCGATATATTAAAATTAAATAATTAACCAAAAAAAGAGTGGTAAATGTAAAAAAAAAAAAAGGAATTTGAAATTGAAAAAATTCAAATTAATTTAAATTTCATTTTTTAGAATTTATAAAACTCAATGATTCAACCAAAAAAGAAAATGAAGAAAACACAAAAAAAATTCAAATAAAAATAAAAATTTAATCTAAGGATATACCAAAGGGTGAACCCAAAAATAGAAGAAAGCATGTAAAAAGAAAAAGAAATAGAAAAGAAAGATAGGCATGGGATTTGAATTGAAACAGAAAAGAAAGAAAAAGAGAAATAGAAAAAAGTCTTAGAAATGGAAGATAGGGAACTGGATTCGAACTAGACCTAAGGGTCAATGGTGCACAAAGCTACCACTACACCAAATACTCTTTTGACCATGGATCCCCATACAAAGACGGATCCAGAATTTCAGGAGGATGAGTGCATCACTACCCGACCACCGTTGATTTGGTCCTCTAAAATTTTATCATGACATCAACTTGACAAGTAAAGAATAATCAATATTGTTATTACAAAAACCTATCATTCCATAGACAAATATCTATGAATAGTTTTCCTACCTTGGAGAACTATCAATGATAGCATCACTATTTATAGTTACAAATACTGAGCTCGATATATTAAAATTAAATAATTAACCAAAAAAAGAGTGGTAAATGTAAAAAAAAAAAGGAATTAGAAATTGAAAAGATTTAAATTAATTTAAATTTCATTTTTTAGATTTTATAAAACTCAATGATTCAACCAAAAAAGAAAATGAAGAAAACACAAAAAAAATTCAAATAAAAATAAAAATTTAATCTAAGGATATGCCAAAGGCTGAACCCAAAAACAGAAGAAAGCATGTAAAAAGAAAAAGAAATAGAAAAGAAAGATAGGCATGGGATTTGAATTGAAACAGAAAAGAAAGAAAAATAGAAATAGAAAAAAGTCTTAGAAATGGAACGTAGGGAACTAGATTCGAACACTAGACCTAAGGGTCAATGGTGCACAAAGCTACCACTACACCAAATGCTCTTTTGACCATGGGTTCCCACACAGAGGCGTATCCAGGATTTCAGGAGGATGGGTGCACCACTACCCGACCACTATTGATTTGATCCTCTAAAATTTTACCATGGCATCAACTTGACAAGTAAAGAACAATCAATATTGTTATTAAAAAAATCTATCATTCCATAGACAAATATCTATGAATAGTTTTCCTACCTTGGAGAACTATCAATGATAGCATCACTATTTATAGTTATAAATACTGAGCTCGATATATTAAAATTAAATAATTAACCAAAAAAAGAGTGGTAAATGTAAAAAAAAAAAAAAGGAATTTGAAATTGAAAAGATTCAAATTAATTTAAATTTCATTTTTTAGAATTTATAAAACTCAATGATTCAACCAAAAAAGAAAATGAAGAAAACGCAAAAAAAATTCAAATAAAAATAAAAATTTAATCTAAGGATATACCAAAGGGTGAACCCAAAAATAAAAGAAAGCATGTAAAAAGAAAAAGAAATAGAAAAGAAAGATAGGCATGGGATTTGAATTGAAACAGAAAAGAAAGAAAAAGAGAAATAGAAAAAAGTCTTAGAAATGGAAAATAGGGAACTGGATTCGAACACTAGACCTAAGGGTCAATGGTGCACAAAGCTATCACTACACCAAATGCTCTTTAGACCATGGATTCCCATACAGAGACGGATCCAGAATTTCAGGAGGATGAGTGCACCACTACCCGACTACCGTTGATTTGGTCCTCTAAAATTTTACCATAACATCAACTTGACAAGTAAAGAATAATCAATATTGTTATTACAAAAACCTATCATTCCATAGACAAATATCTATGAATAGTTTTCCTACCTTGGAGAACTATCAATGATAGCATCACTATTTATAGTTACAAATACTGAGCTCGATATATTAAAATTAAATAATTAACCAAAAAAAGAGTGGTAAATGTAAAAAAAAGGAATTTGAAATTGAAAAGATTTAAATTAATTTAAATTTCATTTTTTAGAATTTATAAAACTCAATGATTCAACCAAAAAAGAAAATGAAGAAAACACAAAAAAAATTCAAATAAAAATAAAAATTTAATCTAAGGATATGCCAAAGGCTGAACCCAAAAACAGAAGAAAGCATGTAAAAAGAAAAAGAAATAGAAAAGAAAGATAGGCATGGGATTTGAATTGAAACAGAAAAGAAAGAAAAAGAGAAATAGAAAAAAGTCTTAGAAATGGAACATAGGGAACTAGATTCGAACACTAGACCTGAGGGTTAATGGTGCACAAAGCTACCACTACACCAAATGCTCTTTTGACTATGGGTTCCCACACAGAGACGTATCCAGGATTTCAGGAGGATGGGTGCACCACTACCCGACCACTATTGATTTGGTCCTCTAAAATTTTACCATGGCATCAACTTGACAAGTAAAGAACAATCAATATTGTTATTAAAAAAATCTATCATTCCATAGACAAATATCTATGAATAGTTTTCCTACCTTGGAGAACTATCAATGATAGCATCACTATTTATAGTTACAAATACTGAGCTCGATATATTAAAATTAAATAATTAACCAAAAAAAGAGTGGTAAATGTAAAAAAAAAGGAATTTGAAATTGAAAAGATTTAAATTAATTTAAATTTTATTTTTTAGAATTTATAAAACTCAATGATTCAACCAAAAAAGAAAATGAAGAAAACACAAAAAAAATTCAAATAAAAATAAAAATTTAATCTAAGGATATGCCAAAGGCTGAACCCAAAAACAGAAGAAAGCATGTAAAAAGAAAAAGAAATAGAAAAGAAAGATAGGCATGGGATTTGAATTGAAACAGAAAAGAAAGAAAAAGAGAAATAGAAAAAAGTCTTAGAAATGGAACATAGGGAACTAGATTCGAACACTAGACCTGAGGGTCAATGGTGCACAAAGCTACCACTACACCAAATGCTCTTTTGACTATGGATTCCCATACAGAGACGGATCCAGAATTTCAGGAGGATGAGTGCACCACTACCCGACCACTGTTGATTTGGTCCTCTAAAATTTTACCATGACATCAACTTGACAAGTAAAGAATAATCAATATTGTTATTACAAAAACCTATCATTCCATAGACAAATATCTATGAATAGTTTTCCTACCTTGGAGAACTATCAATGATAGCATCACTATTTATAATTACAAATACTGAGCTCGATATATTAAAATTAAATAATTAACCAAAAAAAGAGTGGTAAATGTAAAAAAAAGGAATTTGAAATTGAAAAGATTTAAATTAATTTAAATTTCATTTTTTAGAATTTATAAAACTCAATGATTCAACCAAAAAAGAAAATGAAGAAAACACAAAAAAAATTCAAATAAAAATAAAAATTTAATCTAAGGATATGCCAAAGGCTGAACCCAAAAACAGAAGAAAGCATGTAAAAAGAAAAAGAAATAGAAAAGAAAGATAGGCATGGGATTTGAATTGAAACAGAAAAGAAAGAAAAAGAGAAATAGAAAAAAGTCTTAGAAATGGAACATAGGGAACTAGATTCGAACACTAGACCTGAGGGTCAATGGTGCACAAAGCTACCACTACACCAAATGCTCTTTTGACTATGGATTCCCACACAGAGACGTATCCAGGATTTCAGGAGGATGGGTGCACCACTACCCGACCACTATTGATTTGGTCCTCTAAAATTTTACCATGGCATCAACTTGACAAGTAAAGAACAATCAATATTGTTATTAAAAAAATCTATCATTCCATAGACAAATATCTATGAATAGTTTTCCTACCTTGGAGAACTATCAATGATAGCATCACTATTTATAGTTATAAATACTGAGCTCGATATATTAAAATTAAATAATTAACCAAAAAAAGAGTGGTAAATGTAAAAAAAAAAAGGAATTTGAAATTGAAAAGATTCAAATTAATTTAAATTTCATTTTTTAGAATTTATAAAACTCAATGATTCAACCAAAAAAGAAAATGAAGAAAACACAGAAAAAATTCAAATAAAAATAAAAATTTAATCTAAGGATATACCAAAGGGTAAACCCAAAAATAGAAGAAAGCATGTAAAAAGAAAAAGAAATAGAAAAGAAAGATAGGCATGGGATTTGAATTGAAACAGAAAAGAAAGAAAAAGAGAAATAGAAAAAAGTCTTAGAAATGGAAGATAGGGAACTGGATTCGAACACTAGACCTAAGGGTCAATGGTGCACAAAGCTACCACTACACCAAATGCTCTTTTGACCATGGATTCCCATACAGAGACGGATCCAGAATTTCAGGAGGATGAGTGCACCACTACCCGACCACCGTTGATTTGGTCCTCTAAAATTTTACCATGACATCAACTTGACAAGTAAAGAATAATCAATATTGTTATTACAAAAACCTATCATTCCATAGACAAATATCTATGAATAGTTTTCCTACCTTGGAGAACTATCAATGATAGCATCACTATTTATAGTTACAAATACTGAGCTCGATATATTAAAATTAAATAATTAACCAAAAAAAGAGTGGTAAATGTAAAAAAAAGGAATTTGAAATTGAAAAGATTTAAATAAATTTAAATTTCATTTTTTAGAATTTATAAAACTCAATGATTCAACCAAAAAAGAAAATAAAGAAAACACATAAAAGAATCAAATAAAAATAAAAATTTAATTTAAGGATATGTCAAAGGATGAACCCAAAAACAGAAGAAAGCATGTAAAAAGAAAAAGAAATAGAAAAGAAAGATAGGCATGTGATTTGAATTGAAATAGAAAAGAAAGAAAAAGAGAAATAGAAAAATGTCACGACCCCAAATTCCCTCCGTAGGATATCGTGATGACATCTAGTCTCTAAGACTAGGTAAGCCTATCAATGCGGAATAAAAATAGAAATTTAAAACTCTAAATAATTGCAACTCTCAAAACCTGGTAGAAATAAGTCACAAGCTTCATATATATCGAGGTGTAAAGAAAAACAAGGAAGCAACATAATATTGATATAAGGGGACTCTAGAGTCTGCGGACGCTGGCAGATATACCTCGAAGTCTCCGTGTACAGGTAACTCACTGATGTCGGGGCTGGTAAGGAGTACCTGGATCTGCACAAAACGATACGTAGAAGCGTAGTATGAGTACACCACAGCGGTACCCAATGAGTGTCAAATCTAACCTCGGTAGAGTAGTGACGAATTGCTTAATATCAAATCACTTGAAATGAAGCTGTCATGTTTATTAATTTTGGAGGGTTACTCCAAAATTATCACTGCTTTACCTTGTCACTATTTGTTTGCCTCATGAAGTTGGTTCCTAGGCAAACTTTTTCTCGAGACACGGATTAGACGATGCATAATACATTAGTACCTTTCATATCTTCCCTCACAGGCCAACACGGTCACACCACATAGACCTTGTGAAAATCAAATAATCAAGGGATAGAAGCATTTGAACAATACTCGACAAGGAATTGATGACCTTACACTAATATATAACATCCCAAGCAAGGATCACCAAATGAATCTAGACTGATTTTTTTCCAAAAAAAAGAAAGAAATTGCGTATAAGTATGAAATAATATCTAAATATATAAACATAAACATACAAGCCAAGTATTTGGTTGGAGTATTTCGATGGATTTAGCTGGGAAAACGACATTGTATAGCCGTTGTAAAAATAATAACCGAAAAATGTATAAAATTTGTATATATATATTATGTATGTTATATATAAAAATTATACAAGTTTTATACACTTTTTCGACTATCGAATGTAATAATTTCTAGCAATGGCTAAAAGTGATAATACCCGATTTAGTTTCTAGGAGTTGAGATTTGTGGGCCTAGGTGAACAAATAAACATAGAATTTTCACGTGGTGCCCAATTTTGCACCACCCATTGAATTTGTATCTACTTTTTATAAAAAGTTTAACTAATTCTTAATTTTTGGGTGACTTCATATCCATACACTTTTCTTTTCCTTTTCGTTGCCTAATTATTCTTCTTTGTACTTGGAGTTTCTTCTTGTTCTTAATTACAAAATGAGTTTGTTTAATTTTTTTTTTTTGACAATATTTGATGATTGATGTTTATTTTTCATGATATTTAAAAGTTATATTTCAATTTTGTGCTAATTGGAGTAGATTACATTGAATTTTTGTGTAGAATTGTGAAGTTCGAAGAACAAGTTTATATTTCAAAACTTAAGATTCAAAAGTTAAGTTGCATTGAAGAGATTAAAATACTTAAGATTCAAATTTCTGAAATTGCAATTGAAAAAAAGAACTTCAAATTTAATTTTTGAAATTGCATTGAAGAGATTGTACTATAGGTCCGAACAGGTACACTTTACAAAATTTTATGGGTATAACTTTAATGGCGATCCCAAAAGTGAGTATATATGAAAATGCCCCCAAATAAGAGCTGCCTAATACTGCCATTTAAAGACAAATAAATAAAATCGAGGAAAACAGTTATGACCACAAAACTTAAAATATTCGGACTGACAGCATAGTTAGTCTCTTTCTACATGTATGATTTGTACAAGATCACAGAATTAAGTCTCTACACGTAGGGAATTTAGTAAACGGCCAACAATACATTCTCATAAATAAGTTTACACTATTAACAGCGAGTCATTTTTTCAGAGCTTCCCAGTACAATCGACGAGCACGCGCCCTGGTGCAAATAACAAAGTGAATTAAATTCTTGAAACTAGAGTAGTCCGATAATAATTAAACACTTTGCCTGAAACAGAGGACTTAGAAAACATGTCAAGATGTCAAGACATAATATCCATTTTTAAGATATCAAAAGACAAAGATGCAATGAAATGCACTTCTTAAGCACTACAAATAACAAATTGCAGGGGCTTCTTGATCAATAACAAGCTGCAAACTCGAGCCAATACCAAACCAAAAACTCCTTGCACTACAGCAAAATCCTCTACAAGATCTGTTCCTTTACACATGAACTCTAAATTCCACGAAAGCAAGGGCTCTCTCTCTCTCACAGGAGAGATACAGCTTTCTCTTGTTCCTTCAACAAAACTCCCACGATACAAAAGGAAATCTAGAACCTATTGAACCCTTAAAAAGTTTCCACCAAATCATCCCTCCTAAAAATGGTCGTTCTAAATGTTCAGCCCAATTTCGGTTATTTTTTTACCGTTCCTGGCAATCTTCAGTATTTTGACAAGGCAACCTAAAGAACTTCGTGACCAATCTATGGCAATTTTTCTCCGTTCCTGATGAGCGAGTCCAGTTTTGTTAAAAACATTAAACGAGGCCAAAACATTAAAAAAATGACACTAAATGATCCTATTTGTGAAGGTCACCCAATTTACTTGGAGATACATGGTCTGTGAGGGTTCATATAGCCAACCCCACTTGTTTTTGGGACTGAGGCATAGTAGTTGTTTCAATTCAATAGAAACACGCTCAATTCCAGAAGAGCATAAGCAAAATCTGCACGGAAGAGGGATTAAGCAGTTGCTTGTCAGCAAAGAATCCTATGGCTAGTGAATATATGGATTCCAGACCTGGGGAAAAGATAGTGAAGTTGGATATAGAGGCGTATGTCAACGTCAAATGGGACTTACTTCTAGGAATCTTGAAAGACATGGGATCCAGAGCAAAATAGATCACTTCGGTGAAGTTCTGAAATTCCAGTGATTTAGTGTAACTGTGTGTGGTGTCTTTTCTTCGCAAAGGGGACTTAGGCTGGGGTCCCCTTTACTTTTGTTCCTATTGATGGAAGACCTAAGCAGAACGACAAATATTGCAGTGCAACATAGTTGGATAAGGGTTTTTTTAAGAAGTCAGATAAGGGATCATTCTGTTAATTCTAAAGGGCAAAGTGACTCTCTAATATTTTGTAAGCAGATGACTCTCTCCTCCTTGGTGGTGCCAATGGAGAGCGGTGTTATTCAAGCTGGCTTATGGTCTTCAATATACCCAGTAAATGGGGTGAAAAATATTCAAGCGCTAGTTGCCATCATGAGCTGCAGTTTTAGACGAATATCCACCACATATAAGGAAATGCTTGTTGGGGCTAATCATAAAGTAGATATGATCAAGGACTGGAGTCGTGGAAAATGCAAGAAAAGGTTGTTAAAATGGAAGGGCCAATAGTTCTCAACTTATCATTGGGTGATAGGCTTCTGCTCTTTAGTGGTGCGACATATGCCCTACAGGTGGAGAGGAGGCTTGATAAGCTAAGTAGAGATTGTCAATGGCGAGGAAATAGATAAAAGATAACTTAATTATGCAACAAACAAAAGGGCTACAGTGACTGGGTACTGGATAATGGACGGATTGGACATGATGTTGAGATCAAAATTATTGGAAGGTGGAAGAAAATGCAATCTCCTTAAGCTAATTGATTCTTGTTCTATTTTGAGAGACAGAGAGGGTAAAATAATGTGGAAACAGAGCAGGCACAGTGTGCTTTGCTGTGACAGTTGTATCTGCAGACAGTAAGACCTCATGGGAACAAGAATACTCCTGAAAAACTTTATGGAGAAGTAGGGAACTTTACAAGTTAAATATTTTACATGTTTGGTAACAAAGGTTAGACAAGAGTGGGTTGTTCTAGTGGTGAGCACCCTCCACTTCCAACCAAGAGGTTGTGAGTTCGAGTCACCCCAAGAGCAAGGCGGGGAGTTCTTGGAGGGAGGGAGACGAGGGTCTATCGGAAACAGCCTCTCTACCCCAGGGTAGGGGTAAGGTCTGCGTACACACTACCCTCCCTAGACCCCACTAGTGGGATTATACTGGGTGATTGTTGTTTTGGTAACAAAGTTGCTGTTTTGACTCAGAAGAACCTATAGAAAAGAGAGTTGGAAGCTGTGGAGATATGTTCCCGCTCCCATTTGGTGGGTTGTACGGAAGAGAAAAAATCATAGGCTATCTGAAACCAAAATATAAAATGTATTCTCTATTAGCATTTTGGTGTAAGAGATACAAACAGCATGTTGGATTTCCTGAAGTCCTTATATGTGCAGTAAAGTAGCTGGCTTTTGTTTTGTTGTATGCAGACTCCATAGCATTCACTTTACACTAGATGCAATAAAATGGCTTTTTACCCAATCCAAAAGGAAAAGGAAAAGGAAAAAAAGAATCCTTGATATGTGTAGAGGAAGATAATTAGACGAGTAAGCATGTTAGGGCTATAAAATAGGACAAGCTCAGGTCAAGGCCATGACAGGTGGAAAAGAAATACAAGATAAACAGGGTAAAGAGAGAAGTACGAGAATGGTATATGGAGACTAACAATCTATGAGAGGTGAGAAAAGACAACTTAGAAATGTTAAGAAGAGAAAGGTAGATCTAGATGATGAGTGAGCTCTCAACTGGAAACGAAAGATAGGAATTTCACTAATATAACTTTGACATGAAGATGCTTGTGAAGGTTATTCAAGCAATGCAGATATCACCGGAGGCAGCTTAGTGTAGCACCATCGATTTTGGACCTGAAGCCATATGCATCAGAGGCACTAAGGTTGATAACCTAATATGTTAAATCACATTTAAAATGTAAGGTAATAAAGTTAAAAAAAAACAGAATCTACAAAATACCGCCACAGTAAGCAACCGAAGAATTACTTGTTGACCAGCAAAATTCATTAATATGTACTACTATCAATTACTTCAGGAAATTAAGGAAAAGAAAAACAGACAGTTTAGGCGCAAAAAAAACAAAAATAAATAGCTACGAAGGTACAACTTACTTTTCCCTGGCTGCATTCAGCTTAGGTCTTAACCTGCCAAAAATAAATTAAGAAATGAGCCTAAAAGGAAAGAAAAGATTCTTGCAAATGGACTAACCTCAAAAGAAAGAGAGGACAATTGGAATATATTAACAAGAAACTTAAATCTGACAAGAAACAGAATCAGATCCAGCTTTGAGTATCACTTGCACCTACTTATTGATTTTTACTCTTACCTTAGATTTTTTGGGGTAAATTATAGATACATCCCCTGTATTTCAAAATCAAACACTACACAAATATAATCATGTTATCCCTATTTTTCTAAAAACATTTAAACCCCTTATATAATGGAAATCATAAGGGGTGTAATGTAGTGCGGTCCTTACCCGGATCCTGCGGGATGCTTCGTGCACCGGGATGCCTTTTTATATAATGGAAATCATACAAAGGAACTTTATCTAACTAAATAAATTTTAGATAATTTGAAGGTTAACAATTAATGAGCAAATTAAAATAATATGGGAAATTACTAGTATATAATAAAATACTATAATGTTGAAAAGATACAAATAGCTTACATGTTTATAAAACTGCAAGAAACTTAATACTAATAATTGGTATTTTATTAAGTAATATGTCATCATTTACTATTAAGACTTAAAGAGGTTTGGGAGATACAAGTCCCAAAAAATGTTCTCTTTTTAATCAAAGGAGCGACTAAAAATTTTCGGCAAAAATACTTATAAAAAAAACAAATTCAGCAAAAAATGTTTATCATATTAAATTCATAAAATCAAATACATAGCAACTTTTTACCTTGTAAATTTAATTTGTATTTGCAATTATATTTTAATATACTTAGTAGGGATACACCTCATATTTTAACACCTTAGTAAAGAAAATATTACGTATTCGAGCTAATATTTCTATAAGATTTCCATGATATAGGGGTGTAATGTTTGATTTCACATCATGATGTTCATTGTTGGTTATTAAAAGAAAAGGAATTGATTACCAAGCAAAAAAAAATAAAAAAATAAAAAATGAGGTACATACAAGAGATGGCAGACAGTAAGAGCTGATACTGCCCCGGTAACAAAAAGCATAGCTGCAAGGGCCAGAAATGAGTGAGTTGAATAATAATAATAACAACAACAACAATAATAATAATAATAATCTATCTATCTATAAAGCATAAAGCCTCCTTCGTGAAATGTTCATTCGACTCTTTTACCCTTTAAAAATAGAGTTCATATTGGATAAATTTTTTGTATTTGCACTATTTAGGAAGTCCTAATATTTAAGGATTTAAAATCAATTAAAATTTTACCTTATATAACTATTTTCCTTATTGTAGAAAAGTCCTAGCTAGCGTTTGGCCATAAGATTAATTTGTTTTAAAAAATCTGATTTGGGTGAAGTTTGGTTTGAAGATGAAAATATGTTTGGACATAATTTTTCAAATCATATTTCACTTCTTTTTTTTTTTTTGAAAAAAACATGAAATGTGACTTATACCCATAACTTCTAAACACTATCAAAAATACCCAACAATATCAAACAAACAAACTTGCTAATCATGTATATGCATAACCTTTATCGATGCCATTCATTATCATCTGAACATAGATAAGTTTGACACAAAATTATCATTTTTATAATGAACTACATAATACACTATCCTAAAACCATAACATGATATTTTAATATCAATTGCTAATAACACAATTACTAGCCACTATAATTCGTCAAATTGCAATAATATTACAAGATCCATCAGTCCAAAAGAAAATGATAGTAATTAGTTGGCGGTTAGTTGGGTCATAATAGATTGTGGGATTTTTTATAAAATACAAAAGTTTAGGGTAATTTTTGAAATTGTTCAAAAATCCAACAGTGATATTTTGAGCCAAAAACAGGTCTAGAGCTAGTTTTGGGATTGAGAAAATTTGTTTTCAAAATCTGCCAAAACATGGATAAAATCTATAAACAAACATGTTTTGACAAAAACAATTGGAAAAAACTTGGAAAAATCTATGGCCGAACGGGGGCTTAATATTTACAACTTTAGAATTGACTAATCTCTGCGTTCGTGCGAATATTTTATATCAAATATTATCAAACACGTTTCAAAAGTAATATATAAAATTCAATAATCAATTTCTTTAAATTTTAATATATAATTCAAACCAACTCATTAGTAATATTTTGATACAATCGTGGACAAAATGGAACTAAACAATCAGGAATCAATTTCTTGAACAAAAACAATTCTCAACCATTGTCTATGTGAGAGTAACGAAGTTTCAAAAAGATACAAAATACCATCTATAAGAGTAGGACAAGTGAGAGAAGTAGGAGAGAGCTATGTTGCTCGGGCACGGCAATTTCGGTGTCGTACCGGTGTCGACACGACACTGACACTGGTAAGGGTGTGAGATCTGTGTCGGATCCGGTCAGACTAGATCGGGTGCGTTGACCAAAAATTTGGGAAAATTGATTTCCTGGGAAACGAAATACCTTCTATTTCGCTGCTATGTAGTAATTTATACTAGTCCTTTTGTCTCCTTTGAAGCTTTTTGTCTTGGTCAATCTTTGAGTTTCCATGCTGCAGGTTTCTGAAATCAAGAGCTATGTGTTTTTTTTTAGGGCAGAGAAGCTGTTGATGGGTGGACTACTGAACTGAGGCATATTGGGAAGGGCTCGAATGGGTGTGTTGTACTGGAAAAAACCAGAGACATGGAGAAGGTTTTGTTGGGGAAGATGATTCAGAATGACTGAAGAACGGCGCAGAGAAGAACAACTGAAGAAGAAGACCTAGGGACTAATTAGGAGTGACTAGTTTGTTAATTGATACATATGTTATACTCCCTCCATTTCAATTTATGTGAACCCGTTTGATTGGGCACGGAGTTTAAGAAAAATTGAAGACTTTTAGAATTTGTGGTCCTAAACAAGTCAAAAAAGAGCCCAGAGTATTTGTGTGGTTATAAAAGCTTCTCATTAAGGGTAGAATTGTAAGTTTGAGATAAATTGTTTCCAAATTTAGAAAGGGGTCATTCTTTTTGGAACGGTCCAAAAAGGAAATAGGTTCACATAAACTGGAACGGAGGGAGTAATATTTTTCCACGTTAGTTTATGAGATAAATATTACAAATATTATATTCAAAAGTTTTAAGTTTATAAAAATTGGAGTTTTAGTTGTACCAAAATAATTAGAGTTTTAATCAAAATAATAAATAATTATTTAATTGTAAACTAATTTTTTTTTTTTTTATGCTTTAAAGGCACACATTTTTTTATGTGAGTAAACTTCATATATATTACAAATAAGTATTTACTCTAAATAAACAAATTCTACTAATTAACCTAATAATACTATTTATAAATATTTTTTCTCTATTAATTAGCATATTATGTTTTTGACAAATTATGATCGCGCGAAGCCTAGAAAAATTTATAAATTGTACATAATAAAATTGACCTCTTTGTTCTCCATTACATGCTATGTTGTGACACATATTGTAAGGGTAATTATAAATCACATGATTTGAGAATGAACTAAAATAATTTAGAAAAATGTCAAAGAAGAATAATCGCGAATTTTAGAAACCAAATCAAGAATTAGAGCATTTAAAGAACACTTCATTTATATTGGTTAAAGTGAATATGAATTCTTTGTATTCTTATAGTATATTTGATTAGGACCGCCAATTAATATTGAGCTATCGAAATACTTGAAATATAATTAATTATTAATGGTTAAGGTTATATATCTTTCCGACAAATCACATTAATCGACTAGAGTAGGAAACTCTTCTTGTTAGATTGTGTGAGAAGGCACGGGAGAAAATATATTATTGATATATTGAATGAATGAATAATGCTACACAAGAGGTCCTTATTTATAGCTATACTATACAAGGACATACTACTCTTCTACCAATGTGGGACAATACTACACTATATACATGATGTAAATTAACACTCCCCCTCAAGCCGGTGCATACAAATCATATGTACCGAGCTTGTTACATATATAACTAATACGAGGACCAGTGAGAGACTTGGTGAAGATATCTGCAAGTTGATCATTTGACCTCACAAACTTTGTAGCAATCTCTCCTGAAAGTATCTTTTCTCTGACGAAGTGACAATCAATCTCAATGTATTTAGTTCTCTCATGGAACATCGGATTTGATGCAATATGAAGGGCAGCTTGATTATCGCACACAAGTTCCATCCGACTGATTTCACCAAATTTCAACTCCTTGAGCAATTGTTTGGTCCAGACTAGCTCACATGTTGCCATAGCCATTGCTCGATATTCTGCTTCTGCACTAGACCGAGCAACTACATTCTGTTTCTTGCTCTTCCAGGACACCAAATTTCCTCCTACTAAAACACAATATCCAGACGTAGAACGTCTATCAGAAGGTGATCCTGCCCAATCAGCATCTGAGTATCCAATGATCTGCTCATGACCTCGATCCTCAAAGAGTAACCCTTTGCCTGGAGCCGATTTTATATATCGAATAATGCGGACAACTGCATCCCAATGACTATCACAGGGAGAATTCATAAACTGACTTACCACACTCACAGGATAGGAAATGTCGGGTCTAGTCACTGTGAGATAATTTAATTTTCCAACCAGTCGCCTATAGCTTGCAGGATCGCTAAGCGGCTCCCCCTGTCCTGGCATAAGTTTAGAATTCGGATCCATCGGAGTGTCAACAGGTCTGCAACCTATCATCCCCGTCTCCTCAAGAATGTCTAAAGCATATTTTCTTTGAGAAATAACAATACCTGAGCTAGACTGGGCAACCTCAATACCCAGAAAGTACTTCAATCTGCCTAGATCTTTAGTTTGGAAGTGCTGGAAGAGATGCTGTTTCAGGTTGGTAATACCATCCTGATCATTGCCAGTAATAATAATATCATCAACATAGACTACCAGATAAATACAGAGACTTGAAGCAGAGTGTCGATAAAACACAGAGTGATCAGCTTCACTACGAATCATGCCAAACTCCTGGATAACCGTGCTGAACTTACCAAACCAGGCTCGAGGAGACTGCTTTAGACCATAAAGTGACCGACGCAAGCGACATACAAGGCTACGAGACTCCCCCTGAGCAACAAAACCAGGTGGTTGCTCCATATAAACCTCATCCTCAAGATCACCTTGAAGAAAGGCATTTTTAATGTCCAGCTGATAGAGGGGCCAATGACGAACCGCAGCCATGGATAGAAAAAGGCGGACTGAAGCCACTTTAGCCACGGGAGAGAAGGTATCACTGTAATCGAGCCCAAATATCTGAGTATATCCTTTGGCAACAAGACGGGTCTTAAGTCGATCAATCTGTCCATCGGGATCAACTTTGACTGCATAAACCCAACGACAACCAACAGTAGATTTACCTGAGGGAAGAGGAACAAGCTCCCAAGTACCACTTGTATAAAGCAGACATCTCGTCACTCATAGCCTGGCGCCATCCTGGATGAGACAACGCTTCACCTGTAGACTTAGGGATGGAAACTGAGGACAAAGAAGATATAAAAGCATAATAGGGAGATGACAGACGATGATAGCTCAAACCGACATAATGAGGATTAGGGTTAAGTGTGGTCCTTATACCTTTCCGAAGTGCAATCGGTGTACTAGAAGCAGGGTCCGCAGCAGGAGCAGGGTCAGGTGCAGGACGAGAACCAGTTGGGCCTGATGGAGGACGCAAACGACGATGATAAGTCAAGAGTGGTGTTCCTGTGACCGGAGAAATAGGGGGAACAACACTAGACTCCTCAACGGTTGGTATGGATGAAAACTCTGTGGTCGAAGATGGAGGAGGAGCTATAGTAAACTCCTCAAAGGTCGGTATAGGTAAGACCTCAGATATATCATGGTGGTCAGCAGAGGTAAAGAAAGGTTTAGACTCAAAAAATGTGACGTCGGCTGACATAAGGTACCTACGAAGATCTGGAGAATAACAACGATATCCCTTTTGAACACGAGAATAACCAAGGAAGACACACTTGAGAGCACGGGGAGCTAACTTATCTTTCCCAGGGGCTAAGTTATGAACAAAACACGTGCTCCCAAAAACACGAAGTGGAAGAGAGTATAAGGGTGACTGGGGAAACAATACTGAATGCGGAATCTGATTCTTGATGGGAGATGAAGGCATCCGATTAATCAAATAACAAGCTGTGAGAACTGCATCGCCCCAAAAACGCAACGGAACACGAGATTCAATTAGAAGTGTGCGAGCAGTCTCAATAAGGTGCCTATTCTTTCTCTCAGCAACCCCATTTTGCTGAGGGGTATAAGGACAAGATGTCTGATGAATAATTTCCTGAGAAGTCATAAATTACTGAAATTGAGAAGATAAATATTCTAAGGCATTATCACTGCGAAAAATGCGAATAGAAACACCAAATTAGTTTTTGATTTCAGCACAGAAACTCTGGAATATAGAAAATAACTCAGAACGATCTTTCATTAAGAAAAGCCAAGTACATCTTGAATAATCATCAATGAAACTGACAAAGTAACGAAATCCCAAGGATGAACTGACTCTACTAGGACCCCATATATCAGAATGAACTAAGGAGAAGACAGACTCTGCATGACTCTCAACACTACGCGAAAAGGAGGCTCGGGTATGTTTCCCAAGTTGACACGACTCACAATCTAATGTAGACAAACTAGATAAACTAGGCACCATCTTCTGAAGTTTGGATAAACTCGGATGTCCTAAACGTCTGTGGATTAGATCTGGAGGATCTGTAACTAGACATGTTGTTGGAAGGACTGAGTGAGTTAAGGTAGTAAAGGCCTTCTGATTCACGTCCTGTACCAATTGTCTGTCCCGTACTGCGGTCCTGCATAATAAAAGAATCGTCAATAAAGTATATACCACAATGGAGGGCACGAGTCAAACGACTAACAGATGCAAGACTAAAAGGACAACCAGGGACATAAAGAACGGAATCTAGGGTGATAGAAGACAAGGGATTAGCTTGTCCAACTCCTTTTGCCTTAGTTTGACATCCATTGGCTAAAGTAACAGTGGGAAGAGACTGTGAATATACAATATTTGACAAAAGTGATATATTACCAGAGATGTGATCAGAAGCGCCGGAGTCCATGACCCATGGGCCAAGAGTGCTAGACTGGGAAACACAAGCAAAAGAATTACCAGAAACAGAAGTATCAGTCTGAGCAACTGAGGCTACTTGTGGAGATGTCTGCTTACTTGCTCGATACTGAAGGAGCTCATTATATTCTTCTTTAGATAAAGAAAATCCTTGGTTACCTGGAGTCTCGGTCTAAGCAATGTAAGCATTTTTGGGTGGACGACCATGTAGAGAATAACACATTTCACGAGTGTGTCCAAGTTTGTGACAATAAGAACACTTGGGTCTAGATCTTCCAAAACGACCTCCTCCTCGTCTATGCTCCATAGTTTGAGATGCCCGAACATCCATTGTCTGGGATGCAAGAACAGAGGAATCAAGTATCTGTGATGAGCTCACTGGTGGACTTGGTGCTGCAGCAAGGCGGAGTAATCGAGAGAATAATTCATCAACTGTCGGGACAGACGGACTAGCCAAAATCTGGTCGCGTACTGAATCAAGATCATTAGGAAGTCCTACATACTAGCTGAAACTGGCATCAACTTCTCAAATTCCTCCATGACTGCCTGTACTTGACCCAAGTAAGTAGACATATCCAATTCCTGCTTCTTTAAGTTTGTCATCCGTGATATCACATCATAGAAGCGAGATATGTCATTAGTGTATAAGGTGCGTGCCTTTGCCCAAACCAAATAACATGTCTGGAATGGACGAAACAAGGGCATCAACTTGGAATCAATAGATCGCCACAAGATGCTACATAACTGAGCATCGATTTTTGCCCAAAGTGCTATTGCCTTTTCATCTCCATCGCTAGACTGTTTGATTAGATGATCTTGAACACCTTGATCTCTACACCATAACTCAACAGATGAAGCCCAAGCTAAGTAGTTTGAACCTCCCATTAAAGGTTCCGAGGTAATAATAGCACTAGAGTTTCCAGAACTCATGTTTCTAGACCCAAAAGCATCAAATCCCAAAGACATTGTTGCAAATTATTACCAAATAGGAGAAAGAATCAACTATGAACCACTGAAACAGTGTACGGAAACACAGAAACAGAATACTGAAATACTGTAGCTGCTGGAATCTACTGTAGCTGTCGGAATAGTACTGTAGCTACCGGAAAAAACTCAAAGTTGTCGGAATGAAATGAAAACAGTAGGGGTAGGATCGGAATTACCAGGCGACCCAATTGTTCAGAAGGAAGATTTTCAAAAAATGGCCGGAAGTGGTCGTACGCGCCGGCGCGTGAGCTTCTGGTGGCGCGTGAGGCTGCTTCTGCCGGAGTTGTTCACTGGGGTTTGGTCGCCGGACAGTGACGACTCTTGTGGTAGTGTTGGATTTTGCACAACACTGACAGAAATGAAGCAGATAGAAAACAACCTTAAAAAATACTGATTTCTCTTTCCCGGAATCGCTGGAATTTATGCACAGCGATAAGTCTCTCACAATTGCTCTGATACCATGTGAGAAGGCACGGGAGAAAATATATTATTGATATATTGAATGAATGAATAATGCTACACAAGAGGTCCTTATTTATAGCTATACTATACAAGGACATACTACTCCTCTACCAATGTGGGACAATACTACACTATATACATGCTGTAAATTAACAGATTGGTTGTTCTTCCTATTAGTACAAGTTATGAACTATCGAAATACTTGAAATCTAATTATATATTTCTGATTGGAAAAGGTTCAATTGACTTTATCTGACTAATTTGACCGATAACAAGATATAAACACTATCATATGTAAGTAAACAATGCATAAGGTTATATGATTTTGGGGTTTGAGGTTTGGAGTTTGATTAATAATTATATTTCTATTAAACTAAAAAATATTTTCAAATTAAAATGATAAAATCAAGTGGGTAAAAATTTCATTTTATTAGTATAAGTTTTGATATAACTAATTGCACAAAGTTTAATCACATATTTCTTCGGGACTACAACTTAACTTTATCCAGTTAACCATTAATAAAACATTACGATATATTTAGGGCATTAATGACATTACGATATATCCAGTTAACCATTAATGACATTTATTTCATTTTATTAGTATAAGTTTTGATATAACGAATTGCACAAAGTTTAATTATATATTTGATTAGGGCTAAAATATAGATTTATCTAGTTATCTATTAATAAGGCATACGGCACTACGATCATATTATTCTTAAACAAATCACATTTATCACATTAATAAATGCCTATTTAATGTTAGTATATGCGTTAGTCTATAAATCACATTAGCATTAGTCTATTTAATAAATGTTTATTTAGTTGTTCCCCCACCGTTGGTTTTCCCCCCAAAAGTACAAAAGTGACCCATAAGGCTACTAACTCCTTTCAAAAGTATTTTCTCACCAAACAAAGTCCCTCAAAAGTCCAAATGCCTACTGCCTCCAAAGTCAATTCCATTTTGCTGCATCTTCATCTTCTTCTTTACCATTTTCTTTAGCTCTTAAAAATGTCTTCTTCTACCTCTTCAACAGCAAATCAAAAGGGGAAAGGTTTGTTAAGGCCAATAAAAAGTGTAGGCTCCGACTTTGATGATAAACCTCTTTGGAACCATGTCAAAGTTCTTTCACTTGCTCCAAATGGTGGTGGAAATAGAATATGGTCATGTAACTATTGTAACAAAAGAGTTACGGGATCATATTCTAAAGTCAAAGCTCATTTGTTAAAAATCTCTGGTCAAGGTGTTCAAATATGTAAAGAGATAAGCAAAGAAGTTTGTGAAGCTTTGAAGCAAGAACATGAAGAAGCTGAAAATAAAAAAGCATTTGTACAACTTGATGCGAGGAAAAAGTCAGATTACGTATCGCTTCATGAAGGGTCGGATTTATCGCATTTTAAAAAAAGAAAAGGTTCAAACGTTGGAGCTCTAGAGAAGTCGTTCGGCATTGAGAATAGAAACATCACCGACAAAATGGTAGCCCGCATGTTCTACGCTTCAGGTTTATCTTTTAATTTTGCCAAGTCTCCTTATTTTAGAAGGTATTCAGAGTTTTTGGCAAATACTTCTATACCCGGTTATGTTCCGCCAACGTACAATAGGTTAAAAACTACCCTTTTAGCTCAAGAAAAAGCTCATATTGATAGAAAATTGCAACCTATTAAGGATGCATGGAAGAGAAAAGGGTTGTCTATTTGTTCTGATGGATGGTCGGATATTAAGAGGCGGCCATTGATAAACATAATGGCGGCTTTTAGTGGTGGTCCAATATTTTTAAAATCAATCAATTCAAGTGGCGTTGTGAAGGGTGGAGAATATATAGCTAATTTGTTCATTAAATCAATTGAGGAAGTTGGTGCAAGTAATGTTGTTCAAGTTATCACCGATAATGCAAGTAATATGAAGCTTGCCGGTTCTACGGTTGAGCAAACTTATCCACATATATTTTGGACACCATGTGTTGTTCATTGTTTGAACCTTGCACTAAAAAGCATGTGCCAACCTTCCGAAAAATCAACTCAATTTATAAATTGCAAATGGATTTTAGATTTGATTGGTGAAGTTAGTAGCTTGAAAATTTTGTGTTGAATCATGATATGGCTCATGCTCTTTTTCAAAAGCATTCAGCGTTGTCTTTGTTGAAAGTTGCCGAAACGAGATTTGCATCTCATGTTGTCATGACTAGTCGTGTTCATCAAGTGAAAGCATCTTTGGAAAGAATAGTAATGGATGATGATTGGAGAAACTATAAGGGAGATAAAGTGATTGAAGCTAAAACGCGTGAAATTAAATCCCTTGTAATGAATGACGAATGGTGGGATAAGATTGAGTACTTTTTAAAGTTTACTGAACCAATTGTGTCTATGCTTAGAAGTGTCGATCTTGATGCTCCAAAGTTGCATCTTGTTTATGATATGTGGGATACAATGATCGAAAAGGTGAAAGCAATTATCTTTGAACATGAGGGAAAGGATCTTATTGTCGGGCAATCAGACTTTTTTAATACAATTCAAGAAATTCTTCTTGTTAGGTGGAATAAGAGTAACACCCCTTTGCATTGTATGGCACATTCTTTGGTACCAAAATACTACCATGAATCATGGCTTAAAGGGGAAGGCAATGGGGTTCGAAGGCTTGCTCCAAATGAGGATAGAGAGATTTCCTTAAATAGAGTTAAATGCTTTCAAAGATGCTTTAAAGATTCAAATGATCTAAAACAAGCATCTTTGGAGTATGGAGCATTCGCAAGTGGTAGTGGTTTCTTTAGTGAGCCTCATGTGGTTGAGGCTATGATGTATGAGGAGCCTCTATCTTGGTGGGCTAACCATGGTGTAAACGCTCCACTTTTACAAAGCTTGGCGTACGAATTGCTTTCACAACCGGCTTCTTCTTCTTCTTGCGAAAGGAATTGGAGCACCTATTCGTTGATCCATAGTATCAAAAGAAACAAGTTAGAGACTTCTAGAGCCGAAGATCTAGTTTTTGTGCACTACAATCTTCGCTTGCTTTCTCGTCAGAAAGAAACATATACAAGTGGCCCAAGCAAGTATTGGGATGTGGGTATGTCTATAATTTATGTTTTCTTGAATTTATATTTCCTTCAGTATTTTTTTATTTTTAAATCATTTTTATTTTAATTTTGCTTTAGGTGGAGATCGTTTTGATGTTGATGAAGCCACCAATGATCTACTTGACTTATCAATCAATGAACCTCAACTAGAAAGAGTCATATTTGAAAAGGAGATTGAAGATGTGCAAGAAATTGATCTTGAAAATATTGAGGAAGAATGCTAAATGTTATTGTTCAATTGTTAAAACTTAGTAGTTATCCTCTCCTACTTTTTGTTAGTTTATATAGTTCAATGTTAATGTAACTTTATATGGGAATGCTCGAATGGTGATTGCAATTGTAGACTTGTAGTTTATTTTTGCCTTTTTGGTGTTCATACTTATTTTGATTGACTTAATGAGAATGGCTAACTCTTCATAATTTGTGGCTTGTGAGAGAAATGCTAATTGCTAAATGATACATCTTTTATTCTCTATGTTCTTGTCAAGGTCATGTTCTTCGACAAAAGCAGTAAAAGCCTAAAAGGTATGTTTTCAGTTTTCTTTATCTTTATATATCCAACTCTTTTACTTATGTAATTATATGATATATATTATGTTTTAATATACTTTGTGTAACTTGTAGGAGAATATGAGAATGGAAGAAAATCAAGAAATCGCGCCTACAACTTGAGAATAAAAAAGAAATCCACATTTTACAAGTTATAGGTAAGTATTCCATAAAATTTCTCATAATGTAGATATATTTTTATTTTTATTTTTGAATTATTTTTAGGCGGATCCCCGCACCCGTGTCGGTTCTAGGATCCGTATCCCCGAATCTAAAAATTTCCATCTCAAAGGATCCGACCTCTAGATCCGCACCCGTGTCAGAGCAACTTAGGGAGAGAGGAATTTAATCAAAGTTGTAATTAATGCCTAATTGAAATTTTAACGAAGATAAAATAGCCCTAGGGTATAAGCCGTGCTATTTATCTTTCAAAGGGGGAGAATATATGAGTAGTCAATTTAGTTAGAGTTGTCGTTAATAGCTGATTGTAATTTTCAAGGAAGAGATAATAGAAGTAGATAATTCCATTAAATTTAAAATATTGTCTTATAGTATTTATTCTAATTTTAAAGTATTTACTACATTATAACTACGACTATCCAACTAGAGCTACCCATTAAAATATATTGTACAGTACTCTCATAATAAAGTTACTCAATAAAAGAAAAAAGAAAAAAGAAAAAAGTTATTACATAAAGTATATTTTTAGAATATCAGAAAAACCACAACTTGAAAAGTAAACAAAAAGTAATTCTTTTCACTCTCACATAATAAGCCTTTTTCTGTAGCGATTAATGAGAAAAACATATGGTCGGCTCTCTGTTACTGTTAGTGTTTCTTAAAGTTAAACTTCAAAAAAATTAAATGCAGAAAGTTAATTTACTTGTACGTAGATATACCAAACTTTGATTTGGATGCTACGACTAATAAACTAATTTTACGTTTTTGTACATTAATATTATACAATTCAATTAATATTTTAGGGCTATTTTGGTCTTCCAACGTTATATTCATGCTTTTATAATAGATATAGATATAGATATAGACATAGGCTCTCTTGTTTCTAAATGGATTTGGACAATATAATACGTTTTCAAATTAAATTAGTAATACAAATTTTTTAAGTGTATCCTAAAAGTAATAGGATTACATAGCTAAAAATATGTCCATATCCCGAAAGTAATTATACTAAAAGGAAATCTAACGTGTTCCTAAAGGTATTGGGTTTACATGCTAATATGCAGTATTATATATCTATGCCCGAAAATAATTATACTAATAGGATTCCTAAATGTAATCATATAGGATTTCCCAATGTGTAGTATTATGTCCTAAAGTTAATAGGATTACAAAGCTAATATCTAGAATTCTAGTTGTGTCCTTTTATTGTGAGTTATTATGCTTAATATTAAAAGGTTATTTTTGTAAACCAATATTTTATTCATGCTTTTATAATAATATAGATTAAGGACTTATGATTTTGAAAACGTATAGGGTGTCAACCAAATTCAAAATCCAGGAAGATTCTTTTGAATTGTTTAAACACTATAATAAGGTAAAACACAAGATAATAAGAGGTGAAATTCTCCTTTTCAAAAAATATTAAAAATAAAAACAAGAGGTAAAATTCTATTGTTTTTCATTTTTTTTCGTTTTAAGAGGAATTGGTTCTAGCTTTGTATACTATGCATTTGAAGTCCATAATGCGATCCAAACCAAAAAATGAAGTTTAGAGGTAATAGAAACACAAACACAGGTGTGGAAGTTTAGAGAATCTAAAGGGTGAGATAATATCATTAATTTGAATCAACAAAAAATGAAGTACAATGTTTTAAAAAAGTTAGTTATTATTTAATTTTCTTTATCTTTCCATTCATCCAAACAAATGACAACTCCCTATATATATATATATATATTAGGTTCTTTGTTGTAAAGTATTAACGCAACATGTTGTTGCCCTTTCTCAAAAAAAATATTAACGCAACATTAGTAGTTACATTGCCACTTATCAATTTTCTCTAGGAGATATAAGGTCAACCTCTTCATTCCCAAAACTCTAAAAGACAAAAGATACAGTTTTTCAATTTGTGTTATTTGACAAATCTCTGAAAATCATGATAAAAGTTACTTGTCTTTTCCAGTATTAGGTTATAGAAATAAGAACAATTTTCTTAAGATATAGATTCCTGCGGAAGTCCTCAGTAATCACAATAAGACATGTGAGGACTTGTGTGGGGCATGATTTCTTCCTTTCGTCGAGCTAACCTAATGGGATCAACATTCCTCAGTTTCAAAAGCTTACACTTTTATACTTCCATGTGATTTTTCAAATTAAATACTCATATGGGGCGTAGGCGTACCCGGAAATTAGTAAAAATAATGGTAGTAGAAATTTGAAGCGAGAATTAAACAAGTTGGGTGATCAATTTACCACCACGGCGAACTGTGCATTCTGGAGCGGATGAGGCTTGCTGGCAATATCCCCTAACAAATCAAAATCAAAATCAATACCGAAATATATATTAAAAAAAGGTAAAATTTTGCATAAAAAAGAAAAACTTATAAACCTGATTTGTGCTGTTGATGCTCCAAGCAAAACCCGGCCAGCACCAGCACCAGCCAATTGTTTTCTACTCAACCAAAAAAGAAAAAGAAAGACAAAAATCGATCAAATCCTCGGATAAATAAAAAAGAAAAAAAAGACAACATTAAGCTGAAACCAACGCACCCTCCGAAACGGAAAGCCATAACACACAGCACTCTTTCTCGAAACAAAATAAACAAGCCCTAGCAGCCGCACCGATGATAGGCAAAGAAACCAGAAATTTTACCCGACATTATGACGATTCTCATCAACCCAATTTATGTCTACTGCCAGACGGGCCGGCCCATGCTGAGCCTAGGCCAACCCAAACACATTCACAGTATGGGGTCCATTTTGAATGAATATTGTCAAATTTATTGTATTGTCAATTGTCTACACTTGTATAAAATTATTTAAACTAGATATCCCCACTCTCAAATATTTTGATAAATTAACTTAAATAACCGATCGCCTAGAAAGCTAAGCGAATAATATGCATACTATAAATATTTTTGTCCGAGCGACTAATTCTATAAAAATCCCAAATATTTCAGTTGATACCACCATTTCAACGTTAATATTGTACCCAGTCCTAAACAAATTAGAGTTGATTAATATGAATCCTCGTTGATGCATTAATTTAAGCTTAACTCATGTACCATCATACTAAATAAAATAAAAAAATAAATTTTATATATATATATATATATATATATATATATATATATATATATATATATATATATATATATATATATATATTTCCAAATAGTAAATATTACCTAGGGGTCAATTTCATCATCAACAAAACCAGTTTGATCCCAACATGTGGGGTCTGGGAAGGGTAGCCTGTACGCAGACCTTACCCCTACCTAATGCAGGTAGACCCTCGTCTCAGGAAGGGCAAGAAGAAGAAGAGGAAACCAAGAAAGAAAGAAAGATGGTAGAGAAAAGAAAAGGGAGAGATAAAAGGATAAGTAGGAAGGATGATGATGGGTCAATTTCTTCCATTATGTCATGTCTTTAGTTAAGTCTGCATAGAATTTTGTAGGTATTTCAAGACTATTTCTTTTCATGTAATTTTAGGTATATCCCGTCCCTTTTAATATGTTTATTTAGCATAGTTTCACACTTGTGAACGGGTATATTTATAGGTCGATGTAGGATATGGTACAATCATCGACTTTCTCTCGTTTTAACCTCAATGCAAGCTACTTGCAACTTGTAACGAATATGATCATTTTAAATCTTATTTAATCTTGTATGATCACATATATATTTAGCATCCACATTTCTACAACAGTCATCTTGCGAATATGTTGAATTTTAGAGGTCCAGCTTTTACTACATATAACATTATCGATTTTATAACTGTTATGTAGAACTTACCTTTTACTTAGTTAGGTCCTTTTACCGCATAATATTTTCGTAGCAGTTTTCCATGTCAATTATTCAGTTTTATTAGTATGAGAAACATTTCATTTTATTCTCTTAAAAAACTAAATATCTAAGTTGTTTGCATTTTGGCACAACATTTCTTCTAGTCTCACCTCAACTTCACTCTTCTCATATTGACTAAACTTGCAGTGCGACCTCATTATCTTATGTCAACACTTGTTGAAAATTATCTTTTATACACTTCACTTGGTTTAGATTCTTATCCACTCTTCTCTCTAAATAGTAGGGATGTGCATAAAATTCGAAAAATCAAATACTGAACCGAACCGAATTAATTTGATTTTTCGGTTACGATTTTTTCGGTATTTCGATACAAAAATTACGGTATTTCGGTACGGTATACGGTATTGAGTTTTTGATATTTCGGTATACCAAAATACCGAAATACCAAAATAATTATGTACAAGCCCAACTATATTTTTATTTTTCAGCCCAATAACAACCTAAGCCCAACACCCCAAGCCCCCTAATTGCCTAATCCCTTAGCGCTCAAGCAGACTTACGGAAGTACCTGCTTACCCCCTTTCCCTTTTCTATTCCCTAACCCTTTCTATTTGTCATCTTCCTCGTTAGGGTAATTGTGGCTAGCACAAGTATATAAAAAGTACTATTGTTGCTTGAAAAGCGGATAGTGAGGCTGACATTGAGACAAAGAAAGAATGTGACTAAATAAATCACAAACTTTATTAAGTTGAAAAATTATAAATGTATTTGACGATCTTCTTCTTTTAAAGATTTAAATCTTTTGTTGAACTTGTCTATGTACACTTTCAGAATCAGCTAATGTTCTTGATTTTGAGCTTGTGCTTCTTCATCCATTACTCTTAGTTTTAGAATTTGTAGTTGAATTAGCACACCGAAACCGTTATCCAGTCCACTATCCAGTAATCTTATATTCTGCTAATGTATCAAATCGAAACTATACCGAACCAAAATAAGAAATACCTAATTGTACCGAACTACTTTGGTACGATATTTGGCATATACAATTGATATAATCGAATACCGAAATACCGAACCGTAGTTTTTTAAATACCGAACTGAAATACCGAATGCCCACCCCTAGCTAATAGTGTTGGAATGGTAAGGATTCAAACTATGTGAAATGTATTAAATACGATTCATAATGTTTTTTAAATTAACAACAAACAAGTTAAAAGAATTGCTATTATTTACCATAAAAATGGATAACAATTAAATTTGTAAGTGGTTTTAAGGATACATGGATTTATTCAATACAGACGGTAAAGATTGCTAGAATAAATAGATAATAGATGTAATAAATTATCAAACCGGTTAAAAATAAAAGGGGATGATTTTGGACTCGAGGGCAGCCTTAATGAGGTATCCGTCTTCGATCTCGGGCTTATAATAATGAAACACTGATCAATAAACGTAACAACCTTGAAAAACATAAAATAATACTCCCTCTGTTTCAAATTAGATGGGGCACTTTCCTTTTTAGTCTGTTCCAAAATAAATGATACATTTCTAAATTTGAAAATAATTCAACTTTAAACTTTTCATTTTACCTATTTTACCCTTAATGAGAGACTTTATAACCACACAAATGTCATGACCCCACAAAGCTTTTACCCCTTAAACTTTTAAGACCACAAGTTTCAAAAGTCTTTTTTTTTCTTAAACTCCGTGCTAAGTCAAACTACATCATCTAAATTGAAATAGAGGGAGTAGTATATTGCCTTGGTATGCGTGTTACAATGTCCCTAATGAATAATCAGACCACATCACCCATATATAGTATGGGAGTCCTACTCAAGGTACAATTCCATAAAAAGTAAAAAATCTTCCGTTTAACTAATCACCAGATTTCCGTCGGTACGTGCCGAGATCCATGCCGCGATAGCCGATCAGTCACGGATATCACCGCCTCCTGTAAATCATGTTCGGTCGCCCGTTAATGCTCTCTGAAATCTTTTAAGATTTAGACTGATACCGGGGTCACGACCTCGATATTCTCGAGGGCAGGCGTCGTGCCCCCGGAACTTGTCTTGATGAGTCCCTTACCTCGATTTCGGCTCTTTGTCATAACGTCCCTTACTCGATTTATTTTATCAGAAATCGGGTTGTCTCATGGGTCTGGTTTAACCTGCATACTGATAGTCCCCTCGTTTTTCGAAGAGCAAGTTTTACGGAAACGACAAGGAACAACATGAGTTCTTTGATCTCTTCTCCAACACACTGCGACATAAAATGACAAAGAAACCGAAACGTTGCGTCAGTTGCGTCAGTCGCGTCATAATGCCCCCCCAACGCATGTTAACTGTCGGCAAGGCGCTCCTGGATGTGAAACGATGCCAAGCCCCTAAAAATATCCCTTCTTTCGTTCATTGTTTTTACTTTTGACCAAGATTCTACATTCGATGCTTCAAGATATCATTGCCTTCCTTCATTCTTTAATATTCCTACCTTCATTCTTCAAATTGCAACCTTTCTTTTACCCCTCACTTAAGCCAGTGTGCTTGATTTTCTTAGAAAGTTCTCACCATTTTATCTCCTCATTCTCCTTCATACTTTCAAACATTTTTATCCATCAAGAAGGCTTCCAAAACTGTTCCCCTGAAAGATGCTCCTTCTTCTTCGCAACCGACCACTAAGGTTGAGGAAACCGCCCCTGATGTGTCGAAAGGCCCTATTTGGTTGGAGAAATACATGAAGGGCAAGCATATGGCACTACTTTTATGCATTTGAATATCTTTGTGAGAGTGAGAGTAATTCTTTCCATTTAATATCCCATGTGTGTTTAAATTGCAATTTATAAGTTGGTATTCTCTCTTAAGTGTGAGGGCACATGAAAATTTTGAGTTGTGAACTTCTCCAATTGGGAGGAATGAACAAAAGAAAATTATTTGCGATAATGAGGCAAATTTTGAAGCTTTAGTGTCATGACTTAGTTGCCACTTTGATTAATGTGGTGTTTGAACACTTGAATTGAAATGAAATTTGTGAGAAGTTGGTGATTCATATGCTTTAGATTAATTGTTGGTCCCAACCAAAGTCACTAGATTGTGTTTAATTTGAACCTTTTTGACTTGAAATGATGTTTGGTATGCGATTGTGCTTAATTGATATTTTATTGAAGGATGTTCTCACTTCTTGAATTGCTTAAGGACAAGCAATAGTTTAAGTTTTGGGGTTTGATAAGTTGGTATTTTACCAACTTATCTCTTCTTAATACTTAGGATTTTGTATGATTTTGATGAGAAACTAAGGCATTTTCTGAGGTTTAGTGGCATATTTCAGGTATCACATCATTTGGAGAAGATACGGAAGAAAACAAGTCAAAATGTGTTAAGTTGGGAAAAATGGATTGTTGTCAGTTGCTCTATGCGATCACGGAGTGTTACCCTTATCCAAATTGTGACCTACCTTAACCAAAGCACTTTTCCCCTTTATGGCTTCCGAATCTTTTGCCATTTTGTTAATTTATACAAATGTCAAAAGTGCCTTAGCATTGAATGATTAGGTATTCCCCGAGTGAATGTCTGAATTCGAACTGAGGTGGCCCCTAGGCTCGATGGATAGATGTAAAATGAAATGATTTGCTCAAGCTTGAAAATAGAGTAGCCCTTTTAAGCTTGATACGCAGTCCCCGGTTCGGGGAAATAGTTCGAACTTGAATCAATGTGGCCCTTGGGCTTAATGGTCGAGTGAGAATGATTTCTCCAACTCGAAGTGAAAAATAACCCTTAGGCTTACTGGTCGAGTGAATGTTTGCTCTAACTCAAAGTAATGTAGCCCTTAGGTTTAACGTTCGAGTGAGTGTTTGCTCGAACTCGAACTAATGTATCCCTTAGGCTTAATGGTCGAGTGAGTGTTTTCTCGAACTCAAACTAATATAGCCCTTAGGCTTAATGGTCTCATGAATATTTGCTCGAACTCGAACTAATATATCCTTTAGGCTTAATGGTCGAGTGAGTGTTTTCTCGAACTCGAAGTAATGTATCCCTTAGGCTTAATGGTCAAGTGAGTGTTTTGCTCGAACTCGAACTAATATAGTCCTTAGGCTTAATGGTCGAGTGATTGTTTACTCGAACTTGAAGTAATGTAGCCCTTAGGCTTAATGGTCGAGTGGGTGTTTGCTCGAACTCGATTTAAAGTAGCCTTTAGGCTTTTTAGTCGAGTGAGTGTTTGATCGAACTTGAATTAAAGTATCCCTTAGGCTTTTTAGTCGAGTGAGAATGATTTCTCGAACTCGAATTAATGGCAGCCCTTGGGCTCGATAGATAGCCCCCGAGTGAGAATGGTTGCTCGAACTCGAGTTAGGGTAGCCCTTAAGCTTTATAGTCGAGTGAGTATTTGCTCGAACTCAAAATAAGAATAGACCTTAGGCTTAGTGGTCGAGTGAGGACTTGCTCGAACTCAAACTCGAAGTAAGGTAACACTTAGGCTTAATGGTTGAGTGAGTGTTTGCCTGAACTAGAAGTAAGGTAACCCTTTGGCTTTTCAGTCGAGTGAGTGTTTGCTCGAACTCGAAATAAGAATATCCATGTGATTGAGTGAGGACTTGCTCGAACTCGAAGTAATGTAGCCCTTAGGCTTAATGGTCTAGTGGTGTTTGCTCGAACTCGAATTAAAGTAGCCCTTAGGCTTTTTAGTCGAGTGAGTGTTTGCTCGAACTCGAATTAAAGTATCCCTTAGGCATTTTAGTCGAGTGAGAATGATTTCTCAAACTCGAATTAATGGGAGCCCTTGGGCTCGATAGATAGTCCTTGAGTGAGAATGGTTGCTCGAACTCGAGTTAGGGTAGCTCTTACGCTTTATAGTCGAGTGAGGATTTGCTCGAATTCGATATAAGAATAGCCCTTAGGCTTAGTGGTCGAGTGAGGACTTGCTCGAACTAGAAGTAAGGTAACACTTAGGCTTAATGGTCGAGTGAGTGTTTGCTCGAACTCGAAGTAAGGTAACCCCTAGGCTTTTCAGTCGAGTGAGTGTTTGCTCGAGCCTGAAATAAGAATAGCCCTTAGGCTTAGTGGTCGAGTGAGGACTTGCTCAAACTCAAAATAAGAGTAGTCCTTTGGCTTAATGGTCGAGTGAGTGTTTCCTCGAACTCGAAGTAAGGTAACCCTTAGGCTTTTCAGTCGAGTGAGTGCGTGCTCGAAGTCGAATTAAAGTAGCCCTTAGGCTTTTTAGTCGAGTGAGAACGATTTCTCGAACTCGAATTAATGGCATCCATTGGGCTCGATAGATAGTCCCCGAGTGAGAATGGTTGTTCGAACTCGAGTTAGGGTATCCCTTAGGCTTTGTAGTCGAGTGAGGATTTGGTCGAACTCGAAATAAGAATAGCCCTTAGGCTTGATGGTCGAGTGAGTGTTTGCTCGAACTCGAAGTTAGGTAACCCTTTGCTTTTCAGTCGAGTGAGTATTTGATCGAACTTGAATTAAAGTAGCCCTTAGGCTTTTTATTCGAGTGAGAATGATTTCTCGAACTCGAATTAATGGCAGCCCTTGGGCTCGATAGATAGACCCCGAGTGAGAGTGGTTGCTCGAACTCGAGTTAGGGTAGCCCTTAGTCTTTATTGTCGAGTGAGGATTTGCTCGAACTCGAAATAAGGATATCCCTTATGCTTAGTGGTCGAGTGAGTACTTGCTCGAACTCGAAATAAGAGTAGCCCTTAGGCTTGTTTGCATAATATATCTCCAAATAAAGGAATTTTTCTGGGATATAAAATATCGGTAAAGAAGAAATTTCTCTTTATAAGTCATTATACATGTTTTCATGTTTTGTGCCAGGGCTCGAACAAACTGCATGGGCATGGCTTGACCATTTGGCCCTTACAATATTTCCTATCGAAACCATGTTGCCATGAAGTAATTTGCTTGCATTGAACTTGATATATTCAAGGGTAATGCCCCCCCAGTATTCGAGGTTGATTGTAAAGAGGCTTCAGATACTGTTAAATTGTTCTAAGTTAGCACGATCAATGGTTTCCTCATTAAAAACCTTGCCGAAAAACCCATTTGGGACAAAGCCGTTCTAAGGGAAAAAGAGTGCAACGCGTGCTTTCAGGCCTAAAGGCTTCGAGCCGAATGATCCATCCATGTTTCTGGTCGATCACCTGCAAGGGTTAATGTCGAAATACAAATAAACACGGGAGGGTCGTACCTTAGCAATAGTATCATTTTATGTGTGATATGTTTCAATTGCTCGGTAGTTGTTTGTCATTTATCACGCCGAGCTTGTAGGATCCCTTTCCGACGATTTCGAGAACCTGATAAGGTCCTTCCCAGTTCGAACCCAGTTTCCCTTCATTCAGATTTCGGGTGTTGGGGGTGACTTTCCTTAGTACCAAGTCCCCGATTTTGAAATATCGAAGATTGGTTCTTCGATTATAGTATCTTTCGATCCGTTGTTTTTGGGCGTCCAATCAGACGAGAGCGGCCTCTCGTCTATCGTCCAATAATTCTAGGCTCGTGTTCATAGTCTTATTATTCTACTCCTTTGTTGAATATCGAAACTGGATGTTAGGTTCACCGACCTTAACCGGGATCAAAGCTTCGGCGCCATAGACTAATGAGAATGGCGTTGCTCTGGTACTGGATTTCAATGTTGTGCGATATGCCCACAGGACCTCGGGTAGTATTTCTCTCCATTTTCCTTTGGTGTTGGTCAATCTCTTCTTAAGATTATCGATGATGGTTTTGTTGGTCGATTTGGCTTGCCTGTTTCCGCTGGGATAGTACGGAGTTGATAGGATACTTTTGATCTTGTAATCCTCGAGAAATTTAGTTACTTTGCTGCCGATGAATTGTTTTCCATTATCACATACAATCTCGGATGGCATCCCGAATCGACTTATGATGTGGTCCCAAATGAAATATATCATTTCTTTTTCTCTGACTTTCTCGAAAGCCTATGTTGCAACCCATTTAGAGAAATAAGCAGTCATAAACAAAATAAACTGAGCTTTACCTAGGGCCGATGGGAATGGGCCGATGATGTCCATCCCCCATTTCATGAAAGTCCATAGGGATATGACCGAGTGGAGTAGCTCCTCGGGATGAATCATGGGCGCATATTTTTGGCATTTGTCGCATTTTCGAACGAACTCTCTCGCATCTTTTCCCATATCGGTCCAATAATACCCTGCTCTGATTGCTTTGCGAACCATCGAATCGGCACCGGAATGGTTTCCACAAGTGCCCTCGTGAATTTCACGTCAGATATAATCGGTATTTCCTAGTCCCAAGCATATTGTTAATAGCCCATTGAACATCTTTCTAAACAGTGTATTGTCTTCGGACAGGGTGAACCATGCTGCCTTTATGCGCAAAACTCTCGATTCCTTTGGATCTGAAGGAAGTTTCCCGTTCTTGAAGTATTCTATATATTTGTTTCTCCAATCCCAGGTCAGGCTTATGGAGTTTATCTCGGTGTGACATTCTTCGATCACTGATCTTATGAGTTGTACGATAGTCCCCGAGTTGATTTCATCATCTTCGACCGCTAAGCCTAAGTTTGCAAGGGCATCGGCCTCGCTGTTTTGTTCTCGGGGTACGTGCTGCAAAGACCATTCCTTAAATCGATGTAGAGTCACCTGTAATTTATCCAAGTACCTCTGCATTCGATCTTCTCGGACCTCGAAGGTCCCGTTAACCTGGTTGACTACGAGGAGGGAATCACACTTAGCCTCTACGACTTCCGCTCCCAAACTTCTGGCTAGTTCACGACCTGCAATCATGGTCTCATACTCGGCCTCATTATTAGTCAATTTTGCAGTTTTGATAGACTATCTAATTATATTACTTGTGGGCGATTTTAGTACGATGCCTAGTCCGGACCCCTTTGCGTTTGATGCACCGTTCATAAGGAGGGTCCAGACTTTCGAGAAAGTACCCGATTTTATCAATAGTTCTTTCTCAATATCGGGTACGAGGGCCAGCGTAAAGTCAACCACAAAATCTGCCAAGATTTGGGATTTGATAGCGGTTCGGGCTCGGTACTCAATATTGTACCCGCTGATTTCTATGGCACATTTAGCCAGCCGACCTAAAAGCTCGGGTTTCTCCAAAATACTCTGAAGAGGATAAGTTGTTACAACATGTATCAGATGACATTGGAAATATGGTTTTAGTTTCCTCGAGGCGCTTATTAAAGCAAGCGCTAATTTTTCTAAATGTGGATACCTAGTTTCGGCCTCGCCTAATGTCCGACTACATAATAAATAGGGAATTGTGTACTTCGTTCTTCTCGGGCCAGGACTCGGCTTACCGCTATCTCCAACACATCTAAGTACAAGTAAAGTTGTTCGTCCACTTTCGGGGTATGAAGAAGTGGCGGGCTCGATAAATACCGCTTCAGCTCCTCCAAAGCCTGCTGGCATTCCGGAGTCCATGCAAAGATGCTTTGTTTCTTAAGTAGTGAGAAAAATTGGTAGCTCCTATCTGAGGATCTCGAAATGAATCATCCTAGGGTGGCTATCCATACCGTTATCCTCTGTACGACCTTTATATTATCTACTACTGTGATGTCCTCGATAGCTTTGATTTTATCGCGGTTAATCTCGATTCCTCGATTGGATACCATGAAACCAAGAAACTTGCCCGAGCCAACCCCGAATACATATTTTTCGGGGTTGAGTTTCATATTGTACTCTCTTAGTATGTTGAATGTTTCCTACAAATGCTTTAAATGGTCCTCTGCTCGCAGGGGCTTAACTAACATGTCATCAATATAAACTTTCATTAATTTTCCTATTTTGTTTTCGAACATTCGGTTTGCTAGGTGTTGATAAGTTGCACCAGCATTTTTTAGACCGAATGGCATTATGTTATAACAGTAGGTACCGTAATTAGTGATGAATGAGGTCTTTGCTTGGTCCTCCGGGTTCATCTGTATCTAGTTGTACCCGGAGTAGGAATCGAGAAAACTGAGAGTTTCGTGCCGGTCATGGCATCGATCATACGATCGATATTAGGCAAAGGAAAAGAATCCTTAGGGTATGCTTTATTCAGGTCTTTATAATCTATACACATTCTAAGTTTATTTCCCTTTTTAGGGACTACCACAACATTTGCTAGCCATTCGAGGTATTTTACTTCTCGAATGGATCATATTTTAAGAAATTTGGTTACCTCGTCTTTGATGAAGGCATATTTGACCTCGGACTGGGGCCTTTGTTTTTGCTTTACCGGATGGAATTTTGGATCCAAGCTTAGTCTATGAGTAGTTACTTATGGTGGGATCCCTCTCATTTCAATATGGGACCAAGCGAAATATTTCATGTTAACTATAAGAAATTGAATAAGCTATTTCTTGAGCTCGGGACTTAACCCTGTGCCCATGTATACCTTTCGTTCGGGCAGATGTTCGACCAGCGTGATGTGCTCCAGTTCTTCGACCGTTTATTGGGTAGCGTCGGAATCATCGGGGACCATGAAGGATCGAGGGACCCCATATTCATCATCTTCGCCAGTCTTCTGATTCCCTAGTTGGGTCGAGGCTGATGTTTGTGATTGCTATTTGGTATTCCATTCCACCTTCGAATCCAATCCTTTGGTCGATGATAGTGAAGATAATAGAATTACTTCATCTATGGCAAACATTTCTTTTGTGCTCGGTTGCTTGATGACGTCCAAATCCACTACTAAAAAGTAAATGGACATGGTCGCATGCAATATAATTTATTCAACTATGAGTCGGAGTCGAATCTCACAGAGAACAATATGTAGGCAATTAGGAATGTAAAAGAATTATCACTTGTTATGCAATGCCAAACACTTAGAATTTGGTTGTGAAAATATTAGCTAAATTCAAAAAAGTAAACTAACCTAGAAAGCAAGTAAAATGATCAAGGGCTACAACCGTGGATGCATCGGGATTTACACTCAAGTAACGATCCAATGTATTTTACGATTTTACAAATATGAGCGAGTTTATATTAGTTAGCCTTGAGTAATAATTCTATATTAGCTTCTTCCGAAGACTAACAAAACTTCCTAATTGAATTATCCCTAAAATAATTAAGAGATTAAGCATACCCGGATACGGCTACAAGTAATTCAATCCTATTCCTAGGTAGAATCTATAAAGTGAGGGTTAAAGCCTCAAGTTCTTGTCAATTAATCTTTCCCAACCCCAAATAATCTTTTCCAAAATTATTTCGAAGTTAATAGGCGAGTCCTAGGGTTAGCTAATCTCTTTGCTAAGTGGTAGGCTCGGAGAGAAGATCTCCAGGAGGTCAGTGCTCAAGGCTTTGATGTTGGGACCAAGATTGAAATTGCCATGGCGGAGGAAAACAAGGCTCGAATGTTGGACTTCCTTGAGGAAGATTCCAATAGCTCGAGCGAATCTGAAGGTGGGGAAGATACCGAGGACGCGGCCTCCACTGAAGAGCAAGCCATTTAGGAACTTGATGCGAGGTGGTGTCACGGTACATCTGCTCCATTACTGAGGTCGTTCTTCCTGCAATTCGAAAGGACTGCAGCTGGGCGAGCAAGGATGTAATGATTCTTGGGCCCGATGATGACATCACTACCTATGTTGAGGTATATATCAATGTTTACACTTATCCCTTTATATTGGGCCCGATGGACCCGATTATCTTGGATTTTTGTAGGAGGTACGATGTATTCCTCAGCCAAATCCACCCATCGCCGTGGAGGATCGTGATCCTCCTACGATTCTCTATGAACAAAATAGACTTATGTACGTTCACCTTCGATTATCTACTCCGTTTGTACAGTCTCCGAATTTTTTGGAGGGGACTGATAAAGCTTGTACGCTGAGCCAGCAAAGCCCCATTTTCAAGTATCGACGAGGACCGGGACCGAGGCTGGCATGGACGATTTGTCTGGGTGAGGACCGCAGACTTGATCCCTGCCGAGTAGAGGCTATTACCCTATAAGTAGAACGTAACACGCAAGTATATCTTCCTTTTAAATGTCGACTTTATGTCTTATCTTTATTGTTCCAGTCGGTATTCGTTGTGGTGAAGCCATCGCTCGAGTCCCAAATTCCATCCCTCTGCTCTAGGAGTGGATCAGAGGCATTTGTTCGCATATGCCTTATGTCGAGCGCTCGTGGCTTGAGCTCTCGAAGGGTCGATGTGAGGCCCGTTCTCACACTAAGATTCCTCTCTCCGAATAAGTAGCACTAGACTTTCGTTTTCAACATTATGTCCTCATTGCTTCTCTTATTTTTTGTAGGATTGCCTAAGACCATCGATCTTAGGCCCTTGGTAGGGGGCGAGGACCTGCCCGTTGATCCTTTTGCTTCGGGGTAGCCCAAAGCCACAACTTGAGAGAGGAAAATGATGAGGGCTCGAAGTTTCCCAAGCTCGTAGAAAAAGAAACCAAGGAGAAGGTTGGCTCGTATGCCAGAGGAAAGCTTCAGCTCCCGAGTGCCTAACTCGGATTCACTCTTCTGGCTCAGGGACGAGCCCGAGGAGGACGAACTTTTTGTGGGCCGTGAGCCATCCGTTCCCGAGGAACATGTGGTAGTCAAGAGGGAAACAACAGAGGCTAATCCTCCTCAAGTTCACGAGGCTGGTACAGAGGTGAGGGTCGAGACCTATCGAGTTGTCGGCTCTGCCCCTCCCGGTGTATATAAATGTCAGGATCACCCTCGTTCATAGAGTCCAAGTTTGATGAAGCCCGATCGATGAAGGAGCGATCCAATGAAGGGGTTCATGGAGAGGATGATCCCTTCCGATGCTTATTTGATGGTGTAGACTCAACCGCCCTGAAAGACTTCTCCGAGTTGGGTGACTTAGATGTGTCGAGGAAAAGTTCATCCTTGGAGGTCGGTGGGCCGAACTCGAGCTCGAGGTTGATCAACCGGTTCCCTACTTCGAGCATGGATCCCGACCGGAAGTGATCAGTTGTTATCACCATTTCGGAGGATGCCCAGGTAATTTCAGCCTTTGTCGGGGTTGCTAGCTACCTCCGGTGCCTGGTAACTAAAGAAGACCAGGCAAAAAATGAACGAGGTGGATGCGCCATGCTTGTTCAATGAAGCACGACATGCGTTGAACCGAGTAAGGTGTTATCACACTCTTTTATCTTCGAATTCAACTTTTGATGACTCTAATGCCTTTTTTCACATTTTGCAGGCCTCAGTGCTCCACCATGAAACCTTTATCTAGTACCGGGATGTGCTTAGCCAACTCGAGGCTGAGGTCAAAGAGCTTGCTGAGAAGAGGGACATGTATAAGCTTCTCATCGAGCAACGTGAAGGAGAAGTCAAGAATCTCCGGGTTGAGTTTATGCGGCTCAGAAAGAACATGCTGCTTTGGTGGAATAGGTAAAGATCTTTGAAGTTAGTGATGACAAGTTATGATGGTGACTAACAGTCAAAACCTAAAGTTCCAGCAGAATCTTGATCGGATCAACGAGCTTCGAGCCGAGATGGACGAGGTTAAGGCCATGGCCAAAGAGTGGAAGGGCAAAATGGACCGGTTGGCTTCATAAAAGGAGACTTCCCAGGAGCAGCTGGTCTCGATTGAGGTCCAACCTCGAACGGCGAGGGAGAAAACTGAGGCCCGATCCTAAAATATTGAACACCTTTAGTCTCAGTTGGGCTCGACCGTTGCTGAACGGGATACCCTTGACAAGGAGCTTAAAATATCTAAGTCAGCGGTGGAAATAACTAGGGTCGATGTTGCGTAGATGGTGGCCCGATATAGAGCTGGTGCTGAGACAGCCCAGGACCGCATGAAAGTCACTGTCGAATACGTGAAGTGGTAGTCCCGAATAGAGGCTCTCGAGAAAGTTCATGCACGGGGTTTCGACCTATCAGCCGAGATCGAAAATGCTAAGAGGCTAGATGCTGAGGCCAAGAAGTTGGCAGATCCTAAGGACGAGGAAGACTCTGAGGGTTCCTACGTATCCGATGGCGGAGAAGACTCCGATGGTCTCGGTGACGAGGCGGGCTCCGACGAAGATCAGGGTTAGGTGCCTTGTAGATGTTCTTTGTTTTTGTATTTTTGTATATTTTGTTGAGGCCGTTTGGCCTTTGTAAAGATCTTTATATATATATACAAGGCTTTTCTTTTTTTCCTTTGGAAATTTTCAAGTTTGTTTCTTTTGGCGTTTTCTTTACGATTGCAAAGATTTCAAATGCCTTAGCATGTAGTAGCAAGGTCTTGTTCGGAGGTTCGAACAAGGCTTGTTTTCGATGTAATGTTGCTTAAAACTAGTGGGGGCTTAGTATGACCGGAAGCTTTCCCCAAAGTGCTTACTTAGAAGTTTTTAGATTGTAATTTTGCCGAGGGTAGCCTTTGAACTAGTTTGGAATTTTTGAAGGCCTTATATTTTGATTACGAGTTTCGGACGTCTCCGATCCATTTTTAGGATAGCCGTAGCCTTTTAAGTTCGGGTATTTCCCAATAGGCTTATTAACCCGGGCTTCGATACGTGAGCCGTCCGGGCTTGCCCACGACGACAGTCCCCAAGTGAAGTGGTCACAACCTTTAAAGTTCGGGCACTGTCTAATAGGTTTTTGTGCCCCCGGGCTTCAATAGCTCGAGCCATCCGAGCTTGCCTTAGACGACAGTCCCCGAGTGGGGTGATCTCTTGGATCCGGATAGAGGTGGCCCTTGGGCTCGATGTCATTAAGGAACAAAATGTAGTAGTTTTTAGGAGACAAAATATGTATCTGCAAGGTAGAAACTTTCTTTTATTTCTGTGCGTATCATACAAGATTGCAAATGTGTACAAGCTCTGTGTTATGGCTTAGGTGGTCTATGTAGGAACTGTTCATTTGACCGTTTGGTCCTTACAATAAATCATATCCACCGAGCCTATACTGTTTGAGCACAAAATTTCTTTCCTTTCTAAAATCATTATCCGAGGGTGGTAGCCCCCAGTATTTGAGGCTGATCGTAGGGAAGGCTCGGATACTGTTGATGTGACCCTCGACTCCGGTTCATAGCCGGTCTTCAATTCTAAGTTAGCATGATCTATTATTGCCTCGTTAAAAACCTTGCCAAAAACCCCATTTGGGACAAAACTAGTTCAAGGAAAAAAGAATGCAACGCGTGCTTTCATGCCTAATAACTGCATCATTCTTTGGCCGTTGCCTGCAAGTGTTAGTTCAATTTGTAGTATATGTAAATAAAATAATGAATGGGGTCATACCTTAGCAGTAGTACCATTTTACGTGGGTCACATTCCAGTTGTTCTGTTGTCGCTCACCGTTTCTTTCTTTGAGTTTGTATGATCCTTTGCCGGTGATCTCGATAATTCGATACGGACCTTCCCAATTCGGTCCCTGCTTACCTTCGTTCGGGTTCCGGGTGTTTAGTGTCACTATTCTTAACATTAAGTCCCCAATATTGAAATGTCGTTGGTTGACTCTCCTATTGTAATACCTTTTGATATGTTATTTTTGTTGGGCCAACTGGACGGGGGCAACCTAGCGCCTCTCGTTCAATAGTTTCATGCTCGTGCTCATGGCCTCATCATTTGACTCTTCGGTAGCATATCAGAACCTGAGACTCGGTTCTCCTACTTTGATCGGTATTAGCATTTCGGCGTCGTAGACCAACCAGAACGGGGTGACCCCGGTACTAGATTTTGAGGTCATACGATGTGCCCACAGGACTTCGGGCAAAATTTCTTTCCATTTTCCTTCGACGTCAGTCAACCTCTTCTTAATATTTTGGAGTATGGTTTTGTTCATAGATTTTGCCTGCCCGTTCCCACTAGGGTGATATGGTATCGATATGATCCTTTTGATCTTATGGTCCTCGAAACATTTAAGCACTATATCGTTGATGAACTGCTTCCCATTGTCGCACGCGATATCGGTCGGCATTCCAAACTGACACATTATGTGGTCCCGAATGAAGTCAATAACTTCTTTCTCCCTGAGTTTCTCGAATTCCTGGGCTTCCACATTTAGAAAAATATTCAGTCATAAAGAATATAAATTGAGCCTTACCGGGTGCCTATGGCAGGGGACCAATGATGTTCATTCCCCATTTTATGAATCTCCAGGGTGACAGGACCGAATGTAGTAGCTACCCAGGCTGATGGAGCATCGGTGCATGCCTTTGAAATCCATCACATTTTCGCACGAGCTCCTTTGCACCTTTATCCATGTCTATCGAGTAGTAGCCGACTCTGATTATCTTACGAACCAGTGATTCGGCACCCGAATGGTTCTCGCATGTGCCTTCGTGAACTTCCCTCAAAACATATTCGGTATCTCCCGGTCCCAGACATATGGCGAGCGGGCAAGCGAACGTTCTTCTGAATAGGTTATTGTCTTCGGACAAGTTAAACTTGCCCGCCTTCGTGCGTATAACTCTAGATTCTTTAGGATCCGAGGACAGTTTTCCGGTCTTTAGATAATCTATATACTTGTTTCTCCAGTCCCAAGTTAAGCTTGTCGAGTTTATCTCGGTGTGTCCTTCTTTCACTACCGATTTCATGAGTTGTATGATTGTTTTCGAGTTGAATTCATCATCATCAACCGACTATCTTAAGTTAGCAATAGCATCCGATTTGATGTTTGATCTCGAGGTACATGTTGCAAAGTCCATTCCTTGAACCGATGTAACGTCACTTATAGTTTATACAGATACCTTTGCATTCTTTCTTCTTTGACTTCGAACATTCCATTGACTTGGTTCACCACAAGAAGGAAATCACACTTAGCTTCAATCACCTCAGCGCCCAGGCTTTTAGCCAGTTCGAGACCTACAATCATGGCCTCATACTCGACCTAGTTGTTAGTCAATTTTACAGTTCTAATAGATTGCCTATCTATATTACCCGTCGGTGGTTCAACACGATGCCAAGTCAGGACCCCTTTGGGTTCGAGGAACCTTACATAAAAAGGGTCCAGTTTCCGAAAGGAGGTCACCAAGTTCAACAACAATTCCTTTTCGACCTCGGCTATTAGGGTCAGCATAAAATCGGCCACGAAGTCCGCTAGAATTTGAGATTTGATGGTGGTTCGGGGTCGATATTCGATATCTTACCCGCTGATTTACCCGACACATTTGGCCAGTCCCGAGAGCTTGGGCTTATGCATTATGTTCCTTAACGGGTAAGTAGTCACGACACATATGAGATGACATTGAAAATACAGTTTTAACTGCCTGGAGGCGCTTAGCAAAGCGAGCGCCAATTTTTCCAGTTGAGGATACCTAGTTTCGGCATCACCTAGAGTCATGCTAACATAGTAGATAGGAAATTACATACCTTCCAACTTGAATACCCCTACGTACAAGTACAATTATATCTGCTTTCGGAGTATGAAGCAAATACGGGCTTGAAAGGTACCACATGAGTTCTTCCAAGGCTTATTAACACTCCGAGGTCTATGGGAAATTCTTCTTCTTCTTGAAATGATAATAACCGATGGCTCTTGTCGGGGGACCTTGAAATGAATTGGCCAAAGCGGCTATGGACTCGATTAACCTTTGAACAACCTTGACATTGCCCACCACGGTAATGTCCTCGATGGCCTTGATTTTTTATGGATTGATCTCGATTCCCCAGTTAGAGACCATAAATCTGAGAAATTTCCCAGACCCGACTCTGAATGCGCATTTCTCTGGGTTCAACTTCATATTGTATTTCTTCAATATGTTGAAGGCTTCTTGCAAATGTTTCAAATGGTCCTCTGCTCGCAGGGATTTAACTAACACATCGCTAATATAAACCTCCATTGATTTTCCTATTTGCTCTTCGAACATCCAATTTATTAGGCGTTAGGAAGTGGCACCGGCGTTTTTTTAGTCCACATAACATTACATTATAACAATAGGTGCCACACTTAGTGATGAAGTACATTTTTTTCTGGTCGCCCAAGTCTATCCAATTTTGGTTATACCCGGAATAGACATCGATAAAATTGAGGATCTCGTGGACGGTAGTGGTATCGATCATGCGATCGATGTTGGGCAGAGGGAAAAAGTCCTTGGGGCATGCCTTATTCAAGTCTCTGTAGTCTACATACATTTTTAATTTATTTCCCTTTTTAGGGACTACCACTATGTTTCCTAACTAATCTTGGTACTTAACCTCCCGAATGGATACTATTTTAAGGAGTTTCGATACCTCATCTTTGATGAATGCATGCTTGACTTCGGACTGAGGCCTCACTTTCTATTTGACCAGGGTAGAACTTCGGATCTAGGCTCATCTTCTGAGTAGTTAATTTCGGAGGGATCCCTGTCATGTCAATGTGGGACCAATCAAAATAAACTATGTTAGCTATAAGGAACTTAATGAGTTTTTTCTTGAGCTAGGGACTTAACCCTGTGCCCGGGTATACCTTACGATCAAGCAGGTGCTCCATCAATATGACTTGCTTCAGTTCCTCGACCGTTGATTTGGTGGTGTCGGAATCGTCGGAGGCTATGAAAGACTTAGGAACTCCATCGTTGTCATCCTCACCTGTCCCCTGTCTTTCTGGTTCAGTCGGGGCCGACGTCGGTGATTGTTATTTGGTCTCTTCCTTGTTGACCGAACTCGGACCCTTTGGTATCGAAAATATAGATATCGGGACCACCTCGTCGGCCACAAACATCTCATTTACGGCCGGTTATTCTCCGTAAAATATTTTAATCCCTCATGATGTTAGGAATTTCAACATATGGTGCAGTATCGAGGGCACTGGCCAGATGTTGTGAATCCGCAGCCTCCCGAACAACGCATTATATCTCATATCTCCTTCGATCACATAGAACTTTGCTTCCTGAATGGTTTCGGTGGTGTTCACCGGTAGTGTTATCTACCCTTTAGTGGTATTACATGCCATGTTGAATTCGTTTAGAACTCGGATTGCAGGCACAATTTGGTCTTGTAGACCCAGCTTCTCTACGACTCTCGTTCTGATGATATTGGCCGAGCTACCTTGATTAATTAACACACGCTTAACTCGAGCTTTATTTATGAGTACCGATATTACCAGTGCATCATTGTGTGGCTGCACGATGCCTTCAATGTCCTCTTTGTTGAAAGATAAGGTTCCTTCTGGAACGTAATCTAGAGTCCATTTTTCCCTTGTGATGGATACTTTGGTGCGCTTTAACACCCTCCCGGGGGACGTCTACTCCACCGATGATCATGTTAATGTTGTGTTGAGGTACCTCTTGTCGATCTGCTTATTAGAGTGCTTATTCGTGAAATGGTTTTTGGCTCGATCTCTCAGGAACTCTCAGAGATGTTCGTTGTTGAATAACCGGCTACTTCCTCTCTCAGTTGTCGGCAATCTTCAGTTCTGTGGCCGTGAGTGCCATGATATTTACACATTAGGTTGGGGTCCCTTTGGGATGGATGAGACTATAAAGGTCGAGGCCACTTGGTGTCTTTGATGCATCCGATGGTAGATACGATGGAAGCAACATCGACGTTGAAGTTGTACTCTGATAACTTCGGTGCTTCCTTAGGCCCTATAGGCCTGTCAAAACCGTTTTTTCTCATGAGTCCCCGGCTACTTTGACCTCAATTTCTTCTCCTTTAACTTCTCATAGGGTTTCGCCTAGACCCATTACTTCTTTGGTCTCTATTGTATGGTTGAACCAGTCCCTATTTGATCTTGGTTCATGATCAATGTCTCTTTTGGATCTGTCAATAGCTCTAATGGGATAAACGGACCCGGAAGGGGCTCCAGACTAATCAACTTTGACCTTAATTTTTGAGTGAAACCAATTATGTACGTCAGCCCAAGTTACAACTAGATATTCTATCATATCTTGCTTTAACTGTTGTAAAGCCAATGGGCTTCCAGTATTGAGTCCTTGGGTGAATGCCTGAACGGCCCAATCGTCCGCGACCAGAGGCAGGTCCATTCGTTCCATTTGAAACCGGGACACGAATTCCCTGAGCATCTCATTATCTCTCTGTTTTACTTTGAAAAGGTCTGACTTTCTGGTCTCGACCTTGATGGCCCCGGTGTGTGCATTCACGAAGGAGTCTGCAAGCATATCAAACGAGTCAATAGAATTATGGGGTAAGTTATGATACCATATCATAGATCCCTTTGACAACGTTTTCCCGAACGTTTTTAGCAGGACATACTCAATCTCATCATCCTCCAAGTTGTTCCCTTTGATGGCGCACGTGTAGGAGGTCACATGCTCATTTGGGTGAGTTGTTCCGTTGTACTTAGGAATCTAAGGTATGTGGAACTTCTTTGGGATTGGCTTCGGAACTGCGCTGGGATGAAAAGGTTTTTGAAAAAACTTCTTTAAATACATGCCTTTCAATATCGGTGGTGCTCCTGGGATTTGGTCGACCCTGGAACTGTAGGTTTCCACCTTTTTGTCATTGGCTTCGATTTTCTTTTCTCTCGATTCTACCTATTTTGTCAGCTCCTCGACAATATTTATGATGTCGGGGTTAGTCCCGGGTTCAACTTCATTTGGACTCTCCGTGACTGGTTCATTTGTGCGAGGGAATTCCCGGGCCGGCTCGGGCTCAACTATGCTGGGGGCGTGGATTTGGTTCTGCAGCTGGGCTGTCGCTACCTGTTGAGCCTATAGCATTTCGAAGATCACCCGCAAGTTGATCCCATCACCTTTACCGTCGTGCGTATTTTGGGCTACCAATCAGACTCTCCCGCGGATGCTATTATGAGGATCGATAGGCAAATTCGCATTGATGGACACATGTGAGTTAACGTCGATCGGGTCCGCGGCCAAAACTCCGTTGGAATCGACATGGGGCATCTCATTACTGGGTACCATATTGTTGTTCTCGCCATGGTGACCGGACTCAACATCCACGTTTAGAGGGGCAAATTGGGAGTTCGACATTTTAAACTTTGACCTGAAATTAAAGACACTTCACAGAACAAGTGTAAAATAGAGTGCGTTATGGAAATTTGTATCAAATTGCCACTATTATCCTTAGTCCCACGGTGGGCGCCAAACTGTTTACCCTAAAAATGGATAACAATTAAATTTGTTAGTAGTTTTAAGGATACGTGGATTTATTCAATACAAATGGTAAGATTGGTAGAATAAACACATAAGAGATGTAGTAAATTATCAAACCACTTGAAAATAAGGGGGATGATTCTAGACTCGAGGGCAACTTCAATGAGGTATCCGTCTTCGATCCTAGTCTTATAATAATGAAACACTGATAAACAAACGTAAGAGCTTTGAACAACAAAAAAATAATAGTATATTATCTCGGTATACGAGTTACAATATCGCTAATGAATAATTAGAACCCCTTTATATAGTATGAGAGTCCCACTTTAGGTACAATTCCATAAAAGGTAAAAAATCTTCCATTTAACTAATCACCGGATTTTCGCCAGTACGTGCCGAGATCCACGCCACGATACCCGACCGGTCATGGATATCACAGCCTTATGTTAATCATGTTTGGTCGCCCAATAATTCTCTTTGAGGTCTTTTAAGATTTGGACCGATACCGGGGCCGCATCCTCGATATTCTCGAGGGCGGGCGTCGTGCCCCAGAACCTGTCTCGATGAGTCCTTTACCTCGATTCCGGCTCCTTGTCATCACGTCTCTTACTCGATTTATTTTATCGAAAATCGACCCGTCTCATGGGTCCGGTTTCACCCGTATAAAGTTATAAAAAATAAGATGTGATGAATAAGCGTAATAATTTAAACCACAAAGAAAATTAGTACGAAATCAAATCTTAGAGAATATTATTTGAAATTATCCCTTTTTATATTGATTTTGTCTCAAACAAAAAATATACATAATCCTTGACTTTTTCTTCTAGCCGAAATGGACCAAAACACCCAATCATGGACTTAAACGACTAGTGCAGATTCGTCTTAAACGACTAGTCTTAAAAATTGAACATAATTTGGATTAACAGCCCGTTTGGATTAGCTGATTTGAAATAGCTGATAAGCATTAGGTGTTGAAAAACACTTTTAAGTGTTGAAACTGATTTAATAAATAAGTAGTTACATGTTTGAATACAAGTGCTGAAATTAATAATAAAGTTCCTGCAGTATTTGATAAAAAAATGATGATAAGCTTTTTGTCTGTTAAAATGACTTAAATAATCTTATAAATATTTACACTTATAAGGGCGTAATTTCTTCAAAATTTTAGATTCCAGATCGATTCAAATACAAAATATTCTATTTGTCATTTTATTTTAAATATAAATGTGCTTAGATAAGATAATTTTTATGATAAATATAATTTATTTTATGACAAGGATATAATTATAAGTTATAATAGTTAATAAATTGACAAAAATTTCTCAGTAAAAAATAAACCTAAATAGGACAAAATATTTGAAAAGAAACAAATATTATTTTCACCACCGCAACACTTAGAAAGCAATACACCAAATTTTTTGATATGTTCTCATTTATTACATACAGTTCAAAGATTAATACAAAATCACATAGATACAAATATGCAAAGGAATAGAGAATTTACTTATATTAAATAGTCAATGAGAATTCAAGACTTGAAGAGAGGGGGGAGGGGGAGATGTTAGGTTGAAGCAATACATGAGACAGTGAGTATCCACGTAAGAGTTGTTTTCTTAAAAAAAATATTTTAAGGATAAAATAGTAAAAATCTTAGTCTAGCACATAAATAAGTCGAAATACGCTTATTAGCTAGTTTGACCTGCTTATAAGCTTAGCCAAACACCCTCTAAGAATCAATATCCTTTGATCCATACTAGGTCTAGATTACAAGATAAGATGTATACTTTCTACTTTCCATGTAAGTTAAACAACTCTTTGGCGTCCTCACAGGGTATTTTGGTAAGTCTATTACGCCCTTTGTGATGGTATTGTCACTTCACTCTCTTTTGCATAAATACTAGTAAATATCAAGGGAAGTTTTAGAACTAAAAGGCAGAGCACTATAATTAGAGAGACCCACCGCATTTACAAAGCATATGACGGGACGAGGACAAGCCTTCCGTCCTTTGCTCTTCTTCGGTCTTCTCTCTATCTCTTTGTAAGTTCACTCTTTTGCTCCTTCTATCCCCGGGTATATTCCTTTTGTTGTTATGTTTGGAATTGAAACTGGGATCTTTTGGGCTGCATAATTTATGTTATTTTTAAATCGTTTTTTGGTATCTCTACAATTTGTTGATTTTAAAAGATTGTGCCCGTTCGATATTCAGTTTTTAGCACTGTCAACGGCTACAGTCCACTGGGTTCTAATTGAATTGAAGGATTCGATTTAGATTTTCTCTCGCTATAGGGAAGAATGTAATCACAGAGAATTCAATTAATGCTACTATCAGCTATTATAAAAGTACACAGGTTGGAAGATGTAATATTGAAATATCCATTTGGACTAGAAAATATCACCAAGGGCATAACGACTCAGATATTTACCCACTCCATCCATTATATTCAACTTTTATTTTGTTTGGTGCTTGGTTAGGGAGTTGTTTGGAGTTATTATTAGAATATTTAAAAGAAGAAAATAATGCTTCGCAATCTCTATTCAGTTTTTCCTTGGGTTCGTGGCCATTTATTCAATTGGAATAAAATTCTTTTTGGTAATTAAAGATTTTATTTACCAAATTGGAATGGAATTCATATTGTGGTTAAAGCATTTGTGTTTACCCTTAAAATTGGATAACAATTAAACTTATAATGAGGTTCTAAGGACACATGATTTCACTTAATACCAATTGATAAATATGAAGATTAATAACAGAATTGAACTATAAAGTAAAGTGATCTAGTGTTGAAACGGAATTCGACCCTCGAGCTTGGGTTCCATCGAACTGATTGATACCAAAACAATTAAAAATAAAGCAAGCTGATGAATAAGAAAGTTTAAGATAAAGAGAGAGAGAGAGAGAGAGAGAGAGAGAGAGAGAGAGAGAGAGAGAGAGAGAGTTATACTGGCTTTTTTATACGAGAATAATGTGTCTTATAAATGGTTAATACTCCCCTTTATATAGTAGACGAATTCTACTTATGGTATAATTCTAATTACAGAAGGAAATCTCATGATTAGCTAATTAACCGTTTCTAATTTGATCTGTTCCACGATTTTCGCCATGATCTTTGACCAATCACGGATATTTTACCTTTCCGTTATTATGTTATCTTCAATCTTGCTCGATGCTTGTCTCATTCACTCTCGATCCCTGCTGGTCTCGATCTCGACAGGTACCTCGAATCCCGAACTTTGTACCTTGTCCTTGTACCTTGATCTGATCCACTATAAGGCCGACCCTCGATGCAAGTTCCTGGTCCCGGTCAAATCTAATTGGACGGACATGGTTTTAACCATATATAGATAGTCCCCTCATATTTTGGAGTGTAATGACAAGAAACAAATTGAGCCTTCGATCTTTACCTCGACCTGCCATGATGTCACCGCCGCGACGTAAGCGACGGAAGTGACCGAAACGTCCCGTCAGTACAGTTCCCCAAGTTATTAATGAGTGTCAGTTGGTGGTCGAACACTAGTGCCTTTGAACTGTCACCGTGAATCCAATAAATAAACCCCTTCCTCATTGATTCAAACTTTACTTTCACTTCCTTCTAATCTCCAAAGCCTTGACATCTCTTAAGTTCTTCCCTTTTACAAATCTTCAGGTTTTGTTGTTAATCCTTTCTCAAACGCTAAGTCCTGTTATCTCCATCTATTTTTAACTTTAAATCCAAATGGCGAAAACGTCAAAAATTATTCCACAAAAGGAAAACGCTTCTTCATCACGGCTGGCCGGTGACAAAACATCGGTGGAGCCGCTCCCTGAGGAGTGTGTTCCCGGGGGGTACGTCCTCACTTCCGACTTTAAAATCGATAGAACTTCGTTGGTCCCTGGTCGATGTTTTTCGTTGCAGTCGATTTTCTTGTTCATGGCAATGAATCATAGCTTCCAAATTTATACTCTCATATGCAATCTAATTAAATTTCTTTGGAAGGTGGTTCTGTAATTGGAACTAAATGAGCAGTAGTTTTAAAAAATTTAGAAGAATTCAAAAATCACAGTTAAGCAGGAAGATCTAGTTTTGTAATTCAATACAAATGTGATTTAGGTTATATGACTTTTTCACAAAAGATCGGTATAGGCTGGCATTTAAAGGCTTACCGAGGAGAGGAATGCCCTCAACCTTCTCGGTGGGAAAAAGGAAGAAAAGATCAAGTACCTCCGAGCCGAGTTGCCCACAACTCACAAAGATTAGACCAACCTGATCGAGCAGGTAATGAAAATCTTAAAAGCTCATGGGCTCGATTTGGGAACGGTGGCTAACATTTCAATCTCACAGCTACAGCAGAAGGTCGAGAGGACCGAGCAGTTCTGCCAGGAGGTCAACATGATGAAGGCGGAGGCCTTGGGGGTGGAAAGAAGGTATGGACCGCTTTGCTTCTGAAAATGAGGCTGCTCGAGCCCAATTGTCATTGATCGAAAGTCAGCTTCGAGGCATGAAGGAGAAGATCTCGGCTCAAGCAAAGAAAATATAGGAGCTCGAGGCTCGGTTGGCTTCCGAACTTGCAAAGGCCAAATCTGAAGCCGAAAAGGTAGAGGACGAGGCAGATGTGCTTGTGGCCGTCTAGCTGGTCGATGCTGAAGCTGCTCAAGTCCAAGCGAGAGAGGTAGTCGAGACCGCTCAAACTCGAGCATATTGGATTGCTAAACTCACCAAATGTCTATCTCGGAGGGAAACTCTCGAGGATATCTATGCTCGAGGTTTCAATCTTACCGACGAGATAATAAAGGCTAGAGCGCATGAAGCTTATGCTGGAGCGCTGGCCTCTTCTGATGATGATGATGGCAGCAAGAGCGGGTCCGAGAATAGGGAGGACCTCGATGGAGAAGAAACTACCCCTGGGGAAAATTAGGAATCTTAGGCTTTTTCTTTTTTGATTTTTTGTGCGGGACCCTGATCGGTCCTGTAAATATCATCATATATATAAACGATTTTTTTTCTGTTTCATTCATACTTTATGAAAATGTTGCTCATAAGTTCGAGGCTTGGGCAACGTGATCGAAGCTAGACTAGTGTAGTCTTAATCGAGTGAGTGCTTGCTCGAACTCGGAGTAAGGTGACCCTTAGGTTTTAATTGAGTGAGGATGATTTCTCAAACTCAAAAATAAAATGGCCCTTTAGGCTCTTGAATTAGGCTGATACTGCCATAGTAAAAAGAATGGCTTTCTCCCCCTTTTTGGCTTGAAAAGTTTATTGTTTAATCATAAAAAATCTGTTGTACCTTAGCATGAAATGAGGGATTTGCTCGAGAGTTCGAATGATTCCGTACCCATTAGGTTTTTCAAGGGTCGATATTATCGATACCCTTTGTTTCGTATTGCTTGAGTATAAAATAAAGAATTTGTTCAAGAGTTCGAATGACTTTGTACCCATTAGGGTTTTCAAGGATCGATATTATCGAGACCCTTCGTAATTCAGCCGAGGGTAGCCTTTTTAACCGGTTTATGAAAATATTCGAAGGCCTGTTTTATAACGGAAATCGGACGTCTCAGACCCGTGTTAATCGCCTTTTGGGCTTGTTCCCCTGTTATACTTCGAACTTGTTCGAAGTATCAGTCCCCGAGTGGGGTGGTCGTGGCCTATAAAATCGAGGGTTGCCTTTTTAAGGTCTAACGATCTCGAGGTTTTAGTAATTCGATTATGTCGATTTTTTAGATGGCAGTCCCCGAGTGCGGTGCAATTGTTCGAACTTTAGTTGTGACCGGCCCTTAAGCCAGTTTTCACAATATATCACAAGCACGACATTGTAAAGTAAAACTTTCTATAAGGCATGAAATATCTGGCAAGGAAAAAAAATACTTTTTTCAATAGATTAACAAGCGTACATGTTTTCCATTAGGGTTCGAGTAATCTACATGGGCATGGTTCGTTCGACCGTTTGACCCTTACAAAATTTACCTATCGACACCCTGTCGGCACAAAGTATTTTCCTTGTAACTATCCGAGGGTGATTTCCCCCCCAGTATTCGAGGTTGATTGTATAGGAGCCTCAGATACTGTTGAATTGCTCTAAGTTAGCACAGACAATGGTTGCCTCGTTAAAACCCTCGTCGGAAAAACCCATTTGGGATAAAAACCGGTTTAAGGGAAAAAGAGTGCAATGCGTGCTTTCAGACCTAAGGACTTTGTGTTTGAAGAATCCTTTGATGTATTCAATTGAACACCTGCAAATGGTTAGTATAAAATATAAACTAAAGTGGATAAGGTCGTACCTTAGTAGTAATATCGTTTGAGGAGTGATATGTTCCAATTGTTTGATAATTGTTTGCCGTTCATCGTGCCAAGTTTGTAGGATCCTTTTCTAATGGTATCGAGGACCTGATACGGTCCCTCCTAGTTTGAGCCAAGTTTTCCTTCGTTTGGGTCTTGAGTATTAAGGGTGAACTTCCTCAGAACCAAGTCCCCGATTTTAAAGTGTCGAAGATTGGCTCTTCGATTGTAGTACCTTTCGATCCAATGTTTCTGTGTGGCCATTCGAACGAGGGTGGCTTCTCGATTTTTATCTAGCAATTCGAGGCTTGTATTCATAGCCTTGTGATTTGAATCTTCTGTTGCATATCGAAACCTGACACTGGGTTCCCCGACTTCAACCAGGATCAGAGCTACGACTCCATATACTAAAGAGAACGGTGTTGCACCCGTACTGGATTTTGGCGTTGTTCGATACGCTCAAAGGACTTCGGGCAATATTTCTCTACATTTTCCCTTAGTGTTGTTCAATATTTTCTTTAGATTTTGAACGATGGTCTTGTTTGTCGATTTGGCCGGTTCGTTCCCACTAGGATGATATGGTGTTGACAGGATCCATTTTATTTTGTAATCTTCGAAAAAATTTGTCACTTTGCTGCCGAAGAATTGCTTTCCATTGTCGCATACAATCTGGGCAAGCATCTTGAATCGGCATATAATGTGGTCTCAGATGAAGTCTATGACTTCTTTTTCTCTAATTTTCTCAAAAGCCTGTGCTTCAACCCACTTAGAGAAATATTCAGTCATAAACAAAATAAATTTATCTTTACCTGGGGCCGATGGTAGAGGGCCGACGATATCCATTCCCCATTTCATGAATGGCCATAGGGATAAAATTGAGTGGAGTTGCTCTCCGAATTGGTGAATCATCGGTGCATACCTTTGACATTTGTCGCACTTTCGAACAAACTCTTTTGTATCCTTTTCCATATCGGCCCAATAGTATCCTACTCTGATGACTTTCCGAACCAATGATTCAGCACCATAATGATTTTCGTAGGTTCCCTCGTGGATTTCTCGTAAGACGTATTTGGTATCTCCTGGTCCCAAACATATTTCCAATGGTCCATCGAACATCCTTCCATATAGTGTTCCATCTCCACCCAATGTGAATCGTGCAACCTTCGTACGTAGAGTCCTCGATTCCTTAGGATCCGATGGAAGCTTCCCGTTCTTTAGGTACTCGATATATTTGTTCCTTCAATCCCATGTCAGACTTGTGGAGTTAATTTCGGCGTGGCCTTCTTCGATTACTAACCTTGAAAGTTGTACGACAGTCCCCGAGCTAATCTCGTTGTCTTTGACTGATGACCCTAAATTCACAAGGGCATCGGCCTCGCTGTTTTGTTCTAGAAGCACATGATGTAGTCCATTCTTTAAACCGATGTAGAGTCACCTGTAATTTGTCCAAGTACCTCTACATTTGATCTTCTTGAACCTCAAAGGTTCTGTTGACTTTGTTTACCACAAGCAGGGAGTCACATTTTGTCACGCCCTGGAACCACGTGACCGGCACTCGGTACTCTACCCGACCCGAGTGAACCATCCCATAAATTAATACTCTCCTATGTGCCTAACAGGAGGATGTGGAAGCCTCTTCAAGTACAATCATTTTAAGAGATAAAACAAGACATGAATAATATCTTTAAGTAAATATTTTTCTTTGAAAGAGAACTGCATAAAGATAAAAGAAAGTTTCATTCATGTATGCCATATGAGTAACCATATGATTACAACCCAAAATGAATACTAATATTGTCTATGGAATCTCTATGACACGGAATAGAATAGTCAACCAAGGCATAACCTGGTGGCTCAAAAGGATAATAACATAATAAAGTTCTCCACGGGTACGAGGGTGAAGTCTCACCAAAACCGTCAACAGAAAATGTAGAGCTTCCCTAACCACGCGGTCCAAGCTGCTCAGGTCCAGTCCCTGAAAACATAAATGGAAATGTGGCCGAAAGGCCTAAGCTCCACATGCCTAGTACGAATCATGAACCGCTCCCCAAAAGAAAATAGGACAAGACTTAAGAAGATATAAGATATGCAATATCAATTGATATAAGAAAGAAGCCTTCATATCAACTAACAATTTAGAAAATAAAATAAAATAATATGGTAAAACATATTTCAAAGTCTTCCTTTAGCATCAATCTTTGCAAATCATGTTAGATGTTTTATTTACCGGGAGCACAATAGCATCATCGACACGAAAGGAGGTCAACTAGGTTATGTACCTAGGGGCAAGTATTATATACCGTACTTTCTCAGGTCGTCTCATCGTTGTGCCGTACGAATCGACTCAGCCGTGCTAATAAAGTAGCATAATAGTACCCCCTAATGGGAAGTACTCTGCCGTAGTTCCCAACCATAAGGTAGGTTCTACGCCTACACCGACACGTGTAGTTTCATGACCTAATGAGGAAAAGTATCCAAGGTCAATCTCAGAAAACTTAAGTAACTCCCAAAACCTTTGCATTTATAAATGACGATATTCGTTGCAAAATCAACTATTTGAGAATAGTTAAATCCAGTATATTTTACAATTCATATATTTCCATTTCAAAAATACTACAAGTGTTATTCCTCATTTATTTAGTTTTTAAATATTTGAAAAACATTTCAAAAAAATAATATCCATAACACTTAAATCTTTTATGATGCAAGAAATAGTACAATCTCAACTCGCTCGTCCCCACAGGCGCTAGGACTCACATTTAGAAATTCAATTTAATCGTGTTTCGATATGAGTTTGGAGAAACGCTTAGAGGGTAATAAGTTTCAACGTAGCTCAAATTGCTTCCAACCTTACCCCAAATGATCCAATAATGCCGACGAGTCACAATCTATATATACAGACTAACATAATTTAATAACGCCTTACAACAATACCAATCGAGCCAACTAAGTGTTTAACACTTAAGTCCAAATTTCATAAGTTTAGCAAAAATCCTCATTTCATCATTTGAAGGTGAATCCTTGAATTTTAACTCCAACTCATTTGTTAAACTTGTTATGGGATCTAAGCCGTTCCACTATAAGCTCAAAATAATATCATTCAAACAAGACCTAACACTATTCATCATCCCTACCAACCAACTCTTCAATTTCAAGACTAGCTTCTAGGGATTTTATGAATAGATGTTTAAATACAAATCTAACTTCATAAATATACTCTATTATATCCATGGAGTATAATACCCAAGTTTGGAGTGAAGGGATTACCTCTTTGTTAAACCCTAGAATTTCAAGATTTGACTTCTTGAAGTGTTCTTGATATGTTCTTCAAAAATCTATAATTTCCATGTAGTTGAAGAGTCAAGAGATGTAATTAATGAACTAGATCTACCAAGAAAGAATTAAATTCTTACCTTAAAGGTGTATTAATGGTAGAGATATCTCTTTTCTCTCTAAGTCTTCAAAGATAAAGCCTCAAAATAAAAGACCAATCTACTCCCGTAATTGCCTTTAAAAGGCTTCAGAATTCGGATGCCGCATGGGACGCGTCGCATGCGTCCCAGCTCCTTCAACCTGTGCAGACGCCAACTTTGGCGCTATGGGACAAGTTCACTGCCTCACACTGGGTTCCAACTTATTTCGGACGTGATGGAGATGCGACGCATCAAGTTCAACGTTCATCACTGAAATATCATTTTGGTCTTCAACTTTGTTTATTCCATTCCCCAACTTTACATGTCGCTTTTGTCTTTAATAATTAATTCCTTTGTCCCCTTTGTCCCTTTGTTAGCCAACAACCTTTCTACTTTCCTAAATCTCCTTTTTGTTGAAAGTAAGAGGCTAGGATTTTAAAATCCTTGTTTTCTAATTAAATTCCAATTCTTCAAAGTTAGCTACATACCATTGAGTTTTCATAATTTCGGTCCTTCTAACATAGAAATTGGATATGCTCCGAATATATTTATTGACCTTATAACCTCCACTAATTCAATGATTAATTATTGGAATTATCCCTAAGCATTCCAATAACTTTGTCCCCACTCGAATAACCATGTATCTCATTTTTAATAAATTAATTCGAATTAATTATGAAAATTCATGGGGCTTTACATTCTCCCCCACTTAGAAATATTCATCCTCGAATGTAAATATTTGGTCGTATTAACGTTCAAAAGTGTAATCTCCATGTATTTCCTAACTCCTCAACTTTTAAGGATTCAAAATTTTACTAACTCTCTTAATTTCCAAGAATTTTGATAGAGTTTCCTTTGTTTATAGGCCTATCCAAAAGTTTCAACCTGCCAGTGAACCACGAGAATGTAATATGAAAGTCCCCACGCGCCTCTACTCATCATAGCTACCTCCATAAATATATCCACAATATCATATACCTCAAAACACCACTATACCCACTATTAGTATCACAACAATAATATTTATTACCATAAGACAAGTCTAACAACCATGTAGAATAGATGAGCCAATCAATCACCTATCCCATGGAAGTAAATTATGATAAACTCTAAACTCAAAATTTTCAAAAAATAAATAGCCATACTTGAAGTCGCGAATAAGTGGGGATATCGGATTTTCATATCTCCCTCGGCCTCCCAAGTAGCCTCCTCGACATCATGATTACGCCATAACACTTTAACTGAAGCTATGTCCTTAGTCCTCAACCTGTGGACTTGCCTATCAAGAATCTCAACCGGTTCTTCGTCATAAGTTAAACCGTCATTTATTTCTACTACCTCCGGTGAGATGATGTGAGCAGGGCCGGGCACATACCCCCGTAGCATCGATACATGAAAAACAGGATGAACCAAAGGCATTGATGCAAGTAACTCCAACTTGTAGGCTACCTCACCAATACTTTTCAAGATTCGATATGGACCAATGAATCTAGGACTTAGCTTGCCCTTCTTCCCAAATCTCATAACGCCCTTCATTGGTGATACCTTCAAGAACACTTGATCACCCTCTTTAAACTCCAACTTACGTCGATGTACATCTTTATAACTTTTTAGTCGACTGTGAGAGGTCTTACGTTGTTGTTGAATTAAAGTCACCTCTCTAAGGCATCATGTACAAGATCGGGACCAAGTAGTCCTACCTCAGTCGGCTCAAACCATCCAATAGGTGATCTACAACGTCGTCCATACAAAGCCTCATAGGGAGCCATTTGGATACTAGCTTGATAGCTATTATTGTAGGCAAATTCAATCAGAGGTAAGTGTTCATCCCAATTTCCACCAAAATCAAGGACACAAGACCACAACATATCCTCAAGCGTCTGAATAGTCCTCTCAGTCTGTCTATCAGTTTGTGGATGAAAAGTGGTACTCAAATTGATACTTGTACCCAATCCTTCTTGAAAGGACTGCCAAAAGTAAACTGGTCCCCTATATCAGATATAATGGAAACTAGAATACCGTGAAGTCTGACAATTTCTTTCAAGTACAACTTAGCATACTGCGGTGCTGTGTCTGTCATCTTTACCGGTAAGAAATGCGCCGACTTTGTAAGTCGGTCGACAATCACCCAAATAGAGTCATGCTTTAAGAGAGTGCGAGGCAAACCCACGACAAAGTCCATATTAATCATTTCCCACTTCCAAAGTGGAATCTCAATATTCTGAGCTAACCCACCAGGTTGTTGATGCTCATCTTTTACTTGCTGACAATTTAAACATCTAGCCACGAAGTCCGAAACGTTTTACTTCATTCGATTCCACAAATACATCTCCCTCAAGTCCTTGTACATTTTTTGTGGACCCTGGATGTATAGAATATCTCGAGCTATGTGCCTAAGCCATAATTTCATTTCGAATTCCATCAACATATGGCACGCACAAACGACCGTTCATCTTCAACACCCCATCCTCATCAAGAGAAAATGAACGAATATATTTAGATTGTACACTATTTAGAATATTCATCAAATTTGGATCTTCAAATTGATTAGCCTTGACAAGCTCAATAAGAGAGGAACGTGCTATGGCACAAGTGGCAATGTCTTTATCTATCGGTAAATATGCCAAAGTACCTCTTGACTTTTGGCTTAGTGCGTCGGCTACCACATTTGCCTTCCCCGGATGGTAAAGAATGCTTAAATCATAATCCTTCAATAGTTCTAACCATCTCCTTTGCCTCAAGTTTAATTTCCTCTGCTTGAATATATATTGCAAGCTTTTATGGTCGTTATATACTTCACAGTGCACACCGTACAAACAGTGCCACCAAATCTTCAAAGCAAATACCATCGTGGCAAGTTCCAAGTCATTGGTCAGATAGTTCTTCTCATAGATCTTCAATTGTCTTGAAGCATAAGCAATAACCTTACCTTTCTGCATCAAGCCACAACCCAACACAACTCTAGAGGCGTCACAATATACCACAAAGCTATCTGAACCTGTTGGCAAAGTCAACACCGGCACCGTAGTCAATCTAGATTTCAACTCTTGAAAACTTCTCTCACAAACATCGGATCACCGAAACTTCATTTCTTTCTGCGTCAACTTAGTTAATGGGGATGCAAGAGCATTAAATTCTTCAACAAACCGCGGATAGTAGCCCACTAATCCCAAGAAACTACGGATCTTTGTCGGTGTAGTTGGTCTAGGCCAACTCTTAACCGCTTCAATCTTTTGGGGATCAACCCTAATACCTTCATCAGTTACCACATGACCCAAGAATGCTACGGATTCAAGCCAAAATTCGTAATTAGAGAATTTCGCATACAACGTATGCTCTAGAAGCATCTGCAATACTATCCTCAAATGGTTGGCATGTTCTTCTTGACTTCGCGAATAGACTAATATGTCATCAATGAAAACAATCACGAACCTGTCATGAAATGGTTTAAAAACCCGATTCATTAGATCCATAAAGGTTGCGGGTGCATTTGTTAGCCCAAATGATATCACCAAAAATTCATAATACCCATAGCGGGTCCGAAAAGCCGTTTTGGGAATATCCTTCTCTCGAATTTTCAATTGATGATACCCCGACCTTAAATCAATCTTCAAAAAGTACTTCACCCCTTGCAACTAGTCAAACAAGTCATCTATTCGAGGTAATGGATACCTATTCTTGACGGTCACCTTGTTAAGTTGCGTGTAGTCAATATACATCCTCAAAGAATCATCTTTCTTTTTCACAAATAACACTCGCGCACCCCAAGGTGATACACTAGGTCTAATAAATCCTTTATCCAATAAATCTTTCAATTGCTCCTACAATTCTCTCAACTCAGCTGGAGCCATTCGGTATGGGGGAATAGATATCGGCTGAATATCTGGCACCAAATCTATCCCAAAGTCGATGACTCGATATGGTGGAATACCTGGAAGCTCGTAAGGAAAAACATCAAGAAACTCATTAACAACTGGCATATAATGAATGTTTGCTACCTCTGCAGTTGTGTCAGTAACTCTGACTAAATGATAAAGACATCCCTTCGTAATCATCTTTTTTGCCTTAAGGTATGAAATAAACTTACCTCAAGGCTCAGTAATATTGCCTTTCCACTCACGAACTGACTCATTAGGAAACTTAAAATTGACCACTTTAGCACGACAACCAAGAATGGCGTAGCATTTGTATAACCAATCCATTTCCATGATCACATCAAAGTCAACCATTTCTACCTCAATGAGGTGTGCCCTAGTCTCTCGATCTTGAATTATAATCACACAACCCCTATAGACGCGGGAGGCAATAACATAATCTCCCACCAGAGTCGACACAGAAAATGGTTCAAGTAGTTGTTCTAGCTCTATCCTAAAATCCAAAGCATGGACCACGGGGTCCCCTGGTAGCACTAGACTGACGCTGACGAGATCCCACACTACTCTGAGCCTGTTGTGCAGTATGGTGCCACTCTGAACAGGCCTAGATTGGCCTCCCTGTCCGGTGCTGTATGCCACTGGAGGGCTACTGGTAACTGTCTGCATCCTAGACTGCGGTGGGCCAGATGACCCTTTGTTATTCTGCCCCTTGCCTGAATTAGGCACTGCACTGAAAGTGGCAAAAGTCCGGGCCTTTTTGTTCTGCTCCCTATTGGCCCTCTCCTCCTGATGAATCCTCTCAAGATCCATTGCTAAATCCACAAAGTCAGTAAAGCTGGTGTGTCTTCTCCCACTAGCTGTATCTTTTCTGATGCCCGGAATCAAGCCACGAGCAAAATGATCAATATTCTCATCCTCAATGGGGATGAGGTGGGGAGCATAATGGGATAACTTCTCGAATTTGATGCTAGATTCTAGAACGGTCATAGTATGCTGCTTTAAGGTCTCAATCAATATTGCAAGGGAGGCTCTCACTCCCGGTAGTAACCACTTCTTAATGAAGATCTTCTTAAACTCCGCTTAAATCATTGGAGGTGCATCCTCCAGTCGACTCTTCTTTACCCCTTGAACTAGAGGTCAGCAATGTCTTTCAACTGGTAGGTTGCCAATCGAACCACCCGATAGTCTTTAGCTCCCAGCAAAGTAGTAGCTTTCTCAACTTCCTCCAATAAGTCCTGAGGGTCTGCAGTAGGATATGTACCGGTGAAAATTGGTGGCTCAAGTCTCACGAATTTCATGGCCAATTGCGCCATGTCATCAACAACTAGTGCTCTCATCCCTCCTTTTTGGAGTGCGTGAATACCCACTTGAAGGTTCTGTTGGGTCTGCATAGCCATGAGGTCAGCAAAAGTATCCATAGCCTTCCTAATATCAGTGAGGGTCTTCTCCAAGTGATTTGGTTCTGGAGGTGGAGCAGGTGCCTCATCAACTTCTTCCTCGAGCTCATGGACCACCCTTGGAGCCATTGGAACTGGCACAGTCCGTGCTCTTGCAGCCTTTGGAGATCGGCCCCTAGGTATAGCGGGAACCCCTCCTGAAGCCGCATCGGGTATATGAGCAGCTTCTTGGTTCATATTACTGCCATGCGTGTTCACCATCTTCTGCTAATAGATATAGCATACGAGTTAGGAAATATTTCTTAGCTCTATTACACAATTCTAGAACAAGAAGAAAGAGTGAAGTATTCTTATAATGTCCATATAGCCTTCTCGATATAAGTGTGGTGCACAACACACCAATAAGGAGAACTCTACCAGATACGATTCCATAGACTTTTTAGGACTCGAATTAGAACCTATGGCTCGGATACCAAGTTTGTCATGCCCTAAAATCACGTGACCGACACTCGATACTCTACCCGACCTGAGTGAACCATCCCATAAATTAATACTCACCTATGTGCCTAACAAGAGGATGTGGAAGCCTCTTCAAGTACAATCTTTTTAAGATATAAAACAAGACATGAATAATATCTTTAAGTAAATATTTTTCTTTGAAAGATAACTGCATAAAGATAAAATAAAGTTTCATTCATGCATGCCATATGAGTAACCATAAGAATACAACCCAAAATGAATACTAATATTGTCTATGAAATCTCTATGACACGGAATAGAATAGTCAACCAAGGCATAACCTGGTGGCTCAAAAGGATAATAATATAATAAAGTTCTCCACGGGTACGAGGGTGGAGTCTCACCAAAAGCGTCAACAGAAAATGTAGAATTGCCCTAACCACGCGGTCCAAACTGCTCAGGTCCAGTCCCTGAAAACATAAATGGAAATGTGGCCGAAAGGCCTAAGCTCCACATGCTTAGTACGAATCATGAACCGCTCCCCAAAAAAAAACAGGACAAGTCTTAAGAAGATATAAGATATGCAATATCAATTGATATAAGAAAGAAGCCTTCATATCAACTAACAATTTAGAAAATAAAATAAAATAATATGGTAAAACATATTTCAAAGTCTTCCTTTAGCATAAATATTTGCAAATCATGTTAGATTTTTCATTTACCGGGAGCACTATAGCATCACCGACACGAAAGGAGGTCAACTAGGTTATGTACCTAGCGGCAAGTATTATATACCCTACTTGCTCAGGTCGTCTTATCGTTATGCCGCACGAATCGACTCAGCCGTGCTAATAAAGTAGCACAACAGTACCCCCTAATGGGAAGTACTCTGCCGTAGTTCCCAACCGTAAGGTAGGTTCTACGCCTATACCGACACGTGTAGTTTCATGACCTAATGAGGAAAAGTATCCAAGGTGAATCTCAGAGAACTTAAGCAACTCCCAAAACCTTTACATTTATAAATGACGATATTCGTTGCCAAATCAACTATTTGAGAATAGTTAAATCCAAGATATTTCACAACTCATATATTTTTATTTCAAAAATACTACAAGTGTTATTCCTCATTTATTTAGTTTTTAAAATTTTTAATAACATTTGAAGAAAATAATATCCATAGCACTTAAATCTTTTATGATGCAAGAAATGGTACAATCCCAACTCGCTCGTCCCCACAGGCTAGGACTCATATTTAGAAATTCAATTTTAATCGTGTTTCGATATGAGTTTGGAGAAAAGCTTCAAGGGTAATAAGTTTCAACGTACCTCAAATTGCTTCCAACCTTACCCCAAATGATCCAATGATGCCGATGAGTCACAATCTACATATACAGACTAACACAATTTACTAACCTGTTACAACAATACCAACCGAGCCAACTAAGTGTTTAACACTTAAGTCCAAATTTCATAAGTTTAGCAAAAATACTCATTTCATCATTTGAAGGTCAATCCTTGAATTTTAACTCCAACTCATTTGTTACACTTGTTATTGGATCTAAGTCGTTCCACTAGAAACTCAAAATACCATCATTCAAACAAGGCCCAACACTATTAATCATCCCTACCAACCAACTCTTCAATTTCAAGGCTAACTTCTAAAGATTTTATGAATAGCTATTTAAATACAAATCTAACTTCATAAATATACTCTATTATGTCCATGAAGTATAATACCCAAGTTTGGAGTATAGGGATTACCTCTTTGTTAAACCCTAGAATTTTCAACATTTGAGTTCTTGAAGTGTTCTTGAGATTTTCTTCAAAAATCTATAATTTTCATGTAGTTGAAGAGTCAGGAGAAATAATTAATGAACTAAATCTACCAAGAAAGAATTAAATCCTTACCTTAAAGGTGTATTAATGGTAGATATATCTCTTCTCTCTCTAAGTCTTCAAAGACAAAGCCCCAAAATAAAAGACCAATCTACTCCCGTAATTGCCTTTAAAAGGCTTCAGAATTCGGATGCTGCATGGGACGCGTCGCATGCGTCCTAGCTCCTTCAACCTGAGAAGATGCCAACTTTGGCGCTATGGGACAAGTTCACTGCCTCACACTGGGTTCCAACTTATTTCGGACGCGATGGAGATGCGACGCATCAAGTGCAACGTCCATCACTGAAATAACATTTTGGTCTTCAACTTTGTTTATTCAATTTCCCAACTTTACATGTTGATTTTGTCTTTAATAATTAATTCCTTTGTCCCCTTTGTCCCTTTGTTAGTCAACGACCTTTCTACTTTTCTAAATCCCTTACTTTCCTAAATCTCCTTTTTGTTGAAAGTAAGAGGCTAGAATTTTAAAATCCTTGTTTTCTAATTAAATTTCAATTCTTCAAAGTTAGCTACATACCATTGAGTTCTCATAATTTCGGCCCTTCTAACATAGAAACTGGATATGCTCCGAATACATTTATTGATGGGGCTTTAAACTAGATAATTCGAATTAATTATGAAAATTCACGGGGCTTTACACATTTGGCCTCGATGATCTCTGCTCTCACACTTTTAGCTAGCTCGAGACCTACAATCATGGCCTCATTGTTAGTTAACTTGGATATTTTGATAACTTGTCTAATTGTATTACCCGTGGGCGGCTTCAAAATGATTCCTAGCCCGGACCTCTTCACATTTGAAGTGTCGTCTATGAAGAGGGTCCACACCCCTGATGATGTACCCGACTTTAATAATAGTTCCTTTTTGACCTCGAGTACTAGGGCTGGCATAAATTAGCCACGATGTCCGCTAAGATTTGAGATTTGATGGCCATTTAGGGTTGATACTCGATATCGTACCCACTAATCTCGATGGCTCATTTGGCAAATCGGCCCGAAAGTTCGGGCTTATGCAAAATATTATGAAGGGGATAAGTAGTCACCACACAGATCGGGTGACACTGAAAATATGGTTTTAATTTCCTAGAGGCACTTATTAGGGCAAGCGCTAATATTTCTAAGTGTGGGTACCGTTTCTCGGCCTCACCTAAATTTCAACTAACATAGTAAACAAGAAATTGTATACCTTGCTCTTCTCGTACTAGGACCCCACTTACCGCGATTTCCGAGACTGCTAAGTACAAGTAGAGTCGCTCATCCGCTTTCGGAGTATGAAGAAGTGGCGGATTCGAAAGGTACCACTTTAATTCTTCCAATGCTTGTTGGCATTTCGGGGTCCATGCGAAACTGTTCTTCTTTCTGAGCAGTGAGAAGAACACGTGACTTCTATCTGAAGACCTCGAGATGAATCGGCCTAGGGCGGCTATGCGCTCTATTAATCTTTGTACGGCCTTAACATTGTCCACGACTGTGATATCTTCGATTGCCTTGATCTTATCGAGGTTGATTGCTATCCCCCGATTTGATACCATAAAGCCGAGGAACTTGCCTGAGCCGACCCCGAATGCACATTTCTCTGGGTTGAGCTTCATGTTGTATTTCCTTAGTATATCGAAGGTCTCCTGCAAATGTGTCAAATGGTCCTCTGCTCGCATGGACTTAACTAGCATATCGCCAATATAAACCTCCATTGATTTACCTATTTGTTCTTCGAACATTCGATTTACTAAGCGTTGATAAGTGGCACCAACATTTTTTAGTCCAAACGACATTACATTATAACAATAGGTACCGTACTTAGTGATGAACGAAGTATTTTCTTGATCCTCCGGGTTCATTTGCATTTGATTGTATTCAGAATAGGCATCGAGAAAACTAAGGATCTCATGGCCGGCCGTGGCATCGATCATGCAATCGATATTTGCTAGAGGAAAAGAGTCTTTAGGACATGCTTTGTTTAAATCTTTATAGTCTACGCACATTCTAAGTTTATTTCCCTTTTTAGGGATTACGGCTACGTTTGCTATCCATTCAGGATATTATACTTCCCGAATGGATCCTATTTTAAGAAGTTTGGTTACCTCGTCCTTGATGAATGTATGTTTTACCTCGGACTGGGGCCTTCTCTTTTGTTTTACCGGGTGAAACTCCGAGTCCAAGCTCAGTTGATGTGTAGTGATCTCTGGCGGGATCCATATCACATCTAGGTGGGACCAAGAAAAACAATTCATGTTATTGATAATAAATTTAATGAGTTTTTCTCTAAGTTCGTGGGTTAACCCCGTATCCAGGTATACCTTTCAATCGGGTATATGCTCGATCAGTATGACTTGCTCCAGCCCTTCGACAGTCGATTTGGTGGTGTTGGAATCCTCGGGGATTATGAAGGATCGAGGGATCCAATAGTCATCATCCTCGTCCGTTCCTTGATTCTCCGACCGAGTCGAGGCTGGTTGCCGTGGTTACTAGGTAGCCTCATGTTTTCCTTTGGACTATGATCCTCTTGTCGATGAAAGTGCCGATACCGGTGTTACTTTGTCGACCCCGAACATTTCTTTGGCAGCATGTTGTTCCCCATACACCATTTTTGCTCCATCCGGTGTTGGGAACTTCAGCATTAGGTGAAGGGTTGAGGGGACCGCCCTCATGTTGTGAATCCAGTGTCTTCCGAGCAGTGCGTTGTATATCATATCACCTTTGATCACATGGAACTTTGTTTCTTGAATAGTTCCAGCTACATTTACTGGTAAGATTATTTCACCTTTAGTTGTTTTACTCTCCATGTTGAAGCCATTGAGAATCCGAGTTGCGGGTACGATATGTTCTTGTAGGCCGAGCTATTCCACGACCCTCGATCGTATAATATTGGCCAAGCTTCCTGGATCAATTAAAACACATTTAACCTGAACTTTATTCATAAGGATAGAGATTACCAAGGCATCATTATGGGGTTGTGAGATCCCTCCTTCTTCCTTATCATTGAATGATAAAGTGCCTTCTGGCACATAGTCTCGAGTTCGTTTTTCCTTGGTGATTGATACTTTAATGCGTTTGAACACGGGACTTTGTGGAATATCGACCCCACCAACGATCATGTGAATCAAGTGTTGTGGTTCTTCCTGCTCGTTTTTCCTATTTGTATCCCTGTCTCTGAAATGGTTTTTAGCTCGGTCGCTCAAGAATTCTCGAAGGTGACCCTCGTTAAATAGACGGGCCACCTCCCCCCTTAGTTGTCTGCAGTCTTCGGTTCTATGACCATGTGTACCTTGGTATTTTCATATTTGATTGGCGTTTCTTTGGGATGGATCGGTTTGTAGGGGTCTGGGCCATCTAGTATCTTTGATTCTCCCAATGGCTGACACAACACCTGATGCGTCGATGCTGAAGTTGTATTCTGATAATCGTGGTGCTTCTGTGGGATCGGCATGTTTATGGAAGACACTTTTGCTAATAAGCCCTCGAGAGCTCTGTCCTCGATCGTTCCTTCGATCATTTTGGATGGGATTGCATCATGGGCTGCTCTTTCTACGATCATTGTATGGTTGATACCGATCTCTGTTCGACTAGGGTTCTCTGTCAATATCCCTTTGAGTTCTGCCGACGGGCATGTTTGGATAAACGGAACCGGAAGGGGTCCCCAATTGATCGTCCTCGACCCTGATCTTTGACTAGTACCAATTATGTACATCGGCCCAGGATACTCAATTAAGTTCTGCTTTAGCTGTCGTGATACCACCGAACTTCGTTCGTTCAAACCTTGAGTGAAGGCTTGAACATCCCAATCGTCTGTGACCGGTGGTAGTTCCATTCGTTCCATATGGAATCGAGACACGAATTCCCTCAACATTTTGTTATCTTTTTGTTTCACCTTGAAGAGGTCCGACTTCCTAGTCGCAACCTTTATTGCTCCGGCATGTGCCTTTATGAAGGAGTCTGCAAGCATGGTGAAGGAATCGATGGAATTAGGTGGCAAATTATAGTACCATATCATTGCTCCTTTTGACAAAGTTTCTCCAAATATCTCTAGTAGAACAGATTCAATATCATCGTGTTCCAAGTCATTCCCTTTTATTACGCATGTATAAGAAGTGACATGCTCATTAGGGTCGGTGGTCCCATTGTACTTAGGAATTTTTGGCATTCGAAATTTCTTCAGAATGGGGTTCGGTGCCTCACTTAGAGGGAAAGGCTTCTGTACGAATTTCTTTGAATCCATACCCTTTAGAATCGGAGGTGCCCTTGGTATTTGGTCAACCCGAGAGTTGTATGTCTCAACTCTTTTGTCATTTGCCTCGATTTTCTTTTCTCCCGATTCAATCCGTATAGTGAGCTCCGTGAGCATTTTCATAATGGCGGGGTCAGTACCGAGTCATCTCAGAAGTCAATAACTTCTTTCTCCCTGACTTTTTCAAATTCCTGGGCTTCCATACCTTTAGAAAAATAGTCAGTCATAAATAATATAAATTGAGCCTTACCAGGTGCCTATGGCAGGGGACCAATGATGTTCATTCCCCATTTTATAAATCTCGAGGGTGACAAGACCGAATGTAGTAGTTACCCAGGCTGATGGATCATGGGTGCATTCCTCTGACATCCATCATATTTTTGCATGAGCTCCTTTGCATCTTTCTCCATGTCGATCGAGTAGTATCCGACTCTGATTATCTTACGAACCAATGATTCGGCACCTGAATGGTTCTTACAGGTGCCTTCGTGAACTTCCCTCAAAACATATTCGGTATCTCCCGGTCCCAGACATATGGCGAGCGGGCCATCGAACGTTCTCCTGAATAGGGTATTGTCTTCGGACAAGCTGAACCTGGACGCCTTCTTGTGCAGAGCTCTCGATTCTTTAGGATCCGAGGGCAGTTTTTCGGTCTTCAGATAATCTATATACTCTTTTCTCCAGTCCCAGGTTAAGCTTGTCGAGTTTATCTCGGCATGGCCTTCTTTCACTACCGATTTCATGAGTTGTACGACCGTTCCTGAGTTGAATTCATCATCATCAACAGACTATCCTAAGTTAGCAAGAGCATCAGATTTGTTGTTTTGTTTTCGAGGTACATGTTGCAAAGTCCATTTCTTTAACCGATGTAACGTCACCTATAGTTTATACAGGTACCTTCGCATTTTTTCTACTTTGAATTCGAACATTCCATTGACTTGGTTCACCACAAGGAGGAAATCACACTTAGCTTCAATTACCTCAGCGCCCAAGCTTTTAGCCAGTTCGAGACCTACAATCATGGCCTCATACTCGGCCTCGTTGTTAGTCAATGTTACAGTTCTAATGGATTGTCTATCTACATTACCCGTCGGTGGTTCAACACGATGCCAAGTCTAGACCCCTTTGGGTTTGAGGAACCTTTCGTAAAGAGGGTCCAATTTTCGGAGGAGGTTCCCAAGTTCAACAACAATTCCTTTTTTACCTCAGGTATTAGGGTCGGCATGAAGTCGACCACGAAGTCTGCCAAAATTTGAGATTTGATGGCGGTTCGGGGTCGATATTCGATATCGTACCCGTTGATTTCTACGGACAATCATCCCGAGAGCTCAGGCTTATGCATTATGTTCCTCAACGGGTAAGTAGTTACGACACATATGTGATGAAATTGAAAATACGTTTTAACTAATCCGGGTACTTAACCTCCAGAATGGATACTATTTCAAGGAGTTTCGATACCTCGTCTTTGATGAATGCATACTTGACTTCGGACTGAGGCCTCACTTTCTGTTTGACCAGGTGAACTTTGGATCTAGGCACATCTTATGATTATTTATTTCCGGCGGGATCCCTTTCATGTCAAGGTGGGATCAAGCGAAACAATCTATGTTAGCTATAAGGAACTTAATGAGTTTTTTCCTGAGCTAGGGACTTAACCTTGTGCTCGGGTATACCTTACGATCGAGCAGGTGCTCTATCAATATGATTTGCTCCATTTCCTCGATCGTTGATTTGGTGGTGTTGGAATCGTCGAGGGCTATGAAAGACCTAGGAACTCCGTCGCCGTCATCCTCACCCATTCCCTGTCTTTCTGGTTCGGTCAGGGCCGATGTTGGTAATTGTTATTTGGTCTCTTCCTTGGTGATCGAACTCGGACCCTTTGGTATAAAAAATGTGGATATCGGGAGCACCTCGTCTACCATGAACATCTCATTTGTGGCTAGTTATTCTCTGTAAATTGTTTTAATCCCTCATGATGTTGGGAATTTCAACATCTAGTGCATTGACGAGGGTATTGACCTCATGTTATGAATCCACGGCATCCCGAACAGAGCATTATATCTCACATCTTCTTCGATTACGTTGAACTTTGCTTCCTGAATTGTTCCGGTGGTGTTCGCCGGTAGTGGTATCTCCCTTTAGTGGTCTCACATGCCATGTTGAATCCATTTAGAACTTGGATTGCAGGCACAATTTGGTCTTGTAGACTCAGCTGCTCTACGACTCTCGATCTGATGATATTGGCTGAGCTACCTGGATCAATTAACACACGCTTAACTCAAAATTTATTTATGAGTACCGATATTACCAGTGCATCATTGTGTGGATGCACGATGCCTTTAACGTCCTCTTCATTGAAACATAAGGTTCCTTCTGGCACGTAATCTCGAGTCCATTTTTCCCTTGTGATGGATACTTTGGTGCGCTTTAACATCAGCCCCTGGGACGTCTACTCCACCGATGATCATGTTAATGATGTGTTGAGATTACTCTTGTCTATCTGCTTATTAGAGTCCTTATTCGTGAAATAGTTTTTGGCTCGATCGCTCAGGAACTCTCGGAGATGTTCGTTGTTGAGTAACCGGGCTACTTCCTCTCTCAGTTGTCGGCAATCTTAAGTTCTGTGCCGTGAGCGCCATGATATTTACACATTAGGTTGGGGTCCCTTTGGGTTGGATCAGACTGTAAAGGTTAATGCCACTTGGTGTCTTTGATGCGTCTGATGACATCATCATCAGCGTTGAAGTTGTTCTCCTATAACTTCTGCACTTCCTTAGGCCCTATAGGACTCTCGAAACCGCTTTTGCTCATGAGTCCCTAGTTATTTTGACCTAGATCGCTTCTCTTTTAACTTCTCACAGTGTTTTACCCAGACCCATTACCTCTTCGGTCTCCACTGTATGGTTGATACCGGTCCCTATTTGATCTTGGTTCATGATCAATGTCTCTTTTGGATCTATCAATAGCTCTGGCGGGATAAACGGACCCGGAAGGGGCTCCAGACTGATCAACTATGACCCTAATTTTTGAGTGATACCAATTATGTACGTCAGCCCAAGTTACTGTTACAACCCAAATTCGCGTACCTTAGATCATGCCGTAAGTTAGTCGACGTAAATCCAAGAAGAGATTATCTTTGAGATGATAAGAAGTTAATCCTATTGGTCTTAAACGATACAAGGGTGTATAAGAGAGGTTAACAAGTATTAGAAGTTAAACGAATCAAGGATGTTGTAACCCGTATTTTCGGGTAACACTAGAGGTGATTAACTGTCCCAAGAGGTCTTGTTTTAATGTATTTGAATCATATAATATCTGTATCATAAGTCTTGAAGTCAAGCGAGTTATGAAACAAAAGTCGATAAAAGTTGTCGCAACTTAGGTTTATAATTTTACTTAAACTTTAGGTTAAATGTTACTGCATTTTTCTCCCAATGTGCTTGGAATTATGGGGTGATCTACCTATCAAATTGAAGATCTATGAGTTTATTTTCCAACGCATTAAACCGTTCGTCGATACGATCTCGGAATAGAGAGATATTCGCGTTTTCGTGAGAGTGCGCCAAGCAGCTCTCTATGGGGCCCATATAGGCGGTTTAAGACATATGGATATATATAAGATACCTCAACCCCGTTTTAAGTCATTATTTTTCAGTATATTCAGACCTTAGAACCCTAAAAACAGTCTCTCAAGGTTCTCTCATGATCCAAGATCCAAACAAAGGGCAAACAACACAAATCAAATGTCGGGAATCCCGTGGCGCTAGTAAGTTTCTTGTTCTTCTTGTTGTTGCTGATTTTTGTGTTGTTCCAGCTCGCGTGGGAGGTTGTTTTAAGTGTTTAATGTTCTGTAAATACACTTTCAAGTTTTTAATATCAACCCTAGGTGATTTCAAGTCTTCTAAAGTAATTCTAGTGCCGAAAAACCCGAATTAATTGCTAGTTTCGCTTCCTTGTTCTTGTGGCAGAATTGAAGGGATATTTCGTGGAAAATTAAGGTCAAATTGGTGTTGTTCTTTATGTTTAAAGGTAAGGAACCTCTTACTCTATATATATTTAAGATTATCCAAGTTGTGGCTAAGTCGTTGATGCTAGAACTTGTGAAATATATATCGAAAGGCTTGGTAGTAATGTTGTTAGTTGGTGGACTATTTTGGAGGCTCAATATGATTATTAATGATGTTGTTTGGGCTGTTTGGTGATTGTATTGACTTGTGGGAAGTTATATAAATAGGGGAGGTGCTGTCCGTTTCATCGTAAAATAAGTTGCGGTCGATACATAATAGTTATGACACTTAAACGATAATGATAGTGTCATTTCTCTTATTGTAGACTAAGGAGCCGTGACATTTGCATAGCTTGAGGTTGGGCAGTATATACAAGGTATGTGAGGCTATCCCCTTCATTCTTTTGCATGACTCCGATTGTACATAATGTAATGAATGAGCTCCCTAAGATACTCTACTCTTAGAAGCTAGCAGTACTTACATTGCTGCCCTTCTTATGAAACGATTGATATTGATGTTACTTGTCTTATTCTTATATTATCAATGTTGTTGTTAGTTCCTGATTCTTATAAGATTCTTGATGAAGATTTAATCCTAATAACGTGTACGAAGGATACCGACCTTACGTCACTCCGAAAGGTTCAAAATGTGATTCCAATGAGTCCAGCATGCATCATATATATGTATCTATTTTACTCTACCGAGCCGCGCTATAGTTGGCCGGGTATGGCACCTATTGTGCAACCACTGATCAGTTGGGTTTTACCGAGCTCCACGTGGCCGGGTACGATTCTACCGAGCCCTATGATGGCCGGGTACGTTTTACCGAGCCTATTACGGCCGGGTACGATATGATGATGGTGATGCCCACAAAGGCGTATGTTTTAAAAGTTTATGTATATATATGTATGTATCATGTGTTTCATGTCAGTAGCCCTCAGAGGTACCCAGATGTCACAGGTTGTATATTCCCTATCCCTGTTTACATTACTGTTCTTACTTATGCTTTCCTGCCTTACATACTCAGTACTTTATTCGTACTGACGTCCCTTTTATTTGTGGACGCTGCATGTCGTGCTGCAGGTCCTGATAGACGGGTAGACGCAGCTCCCCCACCACAGTAGGCTGTCCAATTCAGCGGTTATTGGCGAGATCCCTTCTCCGGACTTGCCGTGGTCTTGGTATGCATTTTTGTTATAGACATTATGGGTATGTCGGGGCCCTGTTCCGGCAATGTTGTAGAACTTATGTTCCTTTAGAGGCTCATAGACAGGTGTCGACTCATGGTAGCTCGTACCTTATATATAGTTTCTTGACAGTCTTGTCGTCCCATGTTATGTATGTTCATGACATTATCTTTCATTGTTGGATGTTCATGATCCATGTCTACCATTTATATTGATCTTGTTGGCCCTTAAAGATAATAAGGAAGGTTAGATAAAATGTACGTTGGTGCTCGGCAAGTATGGCCCGGGTGCTAGTCATGACCCTCCAGTTGGGTCGTGACAAACTTGGTATCAGAGCAAGTCTGTCCTAGGGGTTGTCTATGAGCCGTGTCTAGTAGAGTTTTGATTATGGATGTGTAGCGCGCCACATTTATAATCAGGAGGCTACGTGACATCTAGGGTTGTTACCTTCTTCCTGAATCTAGATCGTGCGTAGAGTTGAGTCGTAAGTGTTCATATCTAATATTCACCTTATTTTCTTTTAGCGATGCCTTCGACTAGGAAGCAAGCGATTAGTAAACGGCTTGATACAGCTGTAGGAGAGGGTAACATTCAGGTGCCTCCAGCCATAGCAGGCCAAAGTGAGCCTCAGAGTGAGATGCCGTCTCATACCTCTCTGTCTCCTCCAGAGGATATTAGGAGGCACCCAGTACATCCAGTTCCTCCGTCTGGCACTACAGACCACGATATGCGCAGTGCAGTGCAGTTGTTGAGTAGCTTAGTAGCTGCTCAGGCTCAGAGGCAGAATACCGGTGCTGCTGATAAACCGGTTAGTGCAGGAGTTCGTGATTTTATTAATCTAGACCCTCCAGTGTTTACCGGATCAAGCCCCAAGGAGGACCCGCAAACATTTATTGATTAGGTTCATTGTACATTGCGGGTTATGCATGCTAGTGATACGGAGGCAGTAGAGTTGGCTTCTTATCGGTTACGGGATTTAGCGATTTTATGGTATGATAGTTGGGAGAGATCTAGGGGTCCGAACGCTCCTCCAGCCGTGTGGAAGGAATTTTCTGAGGCCTTTCTTCGTCACTACTTGCCAGCTGAGATACGACGAGCTAGAGCTGATAAGTTCTTGAACCTTCGATAGGGTAATATGAGTGTATGAGAGTATAGTATACAGTTTGATTCTTTAGCAAGGTATACTCCCCATATGGTGGCCGAGATGAGTGATAGGGTGCACATGTTCGTGAATGGGTTGGGACCACATCTGATAAATGAGTGCACAACAGCCTCCTTGGTAGAGGGCATGGATATTTCCCGTATTCAGGCTTATGCCCAGACCCTTCAGGATCATAAGTTATATGCTAAGCTCTCTAAATGTGAATTCTTGCTGAACTCAGTAGCATTCCTTGGCCATGTGATATCTGATGAGGGTATTAGTGTCGACACTCAGAAGATCGATGCAGTGAAGAATTGGCCGAGACCTACAACACCGTCAGAAGTCCGCAGCTTCCTGGGGCTAGCAGGATATTATAGGCGGTTTGTAGAAGGGTTTTCCTCTATATCAGCACCATTGACTAAGTTAACACAGAAAGCTACCAAGTTCCAGTGGTCTGATGCTTGTGAACATAGTTTTCAGGAGCTAAAGAATCGATTGACATCCGCGCCAATGCTCACTCTCCCAGAAGGAACAGAAGGTTATGTGGTATATTGTGATGCCTCAGGTATAGGTTTGGGGTGCGTATTGATGCAACGTGGGAAGGTGATTGCTTATGCATCAAGACAATTAAAGAAGCATGAAAAGAATTACCCGACTCATGATTTGGAATTGGCTGCAGTAATATATGCTTTGAAGATATGGCGGCACTACTTATATGGCGTCGATGTTGACATCTACACAGATCACAAGAGTTTACAATACATCTTCAAGCAGAAGGAGTTGAATTTGAGGCAACGTAGGTGGCTTGAATTACTGAAAGACTATGACGTCGAGATATTGTACCATCCCGGTAAAGCCAATGTTGTGGCAGACGCTCTCAGCCGTAAGTCAATGGGAAGCTTAATACATATTAAGGCAGGTAGACAAGGGTTGACCAAAGAGCTTCACCAGCTGGCCAATATGAGAATCAGATTGTTGGACTCTGATGACGGAGGTGTTACTGTACAGAATACAGCAGAATCATCTTTGGTAGCCGAGGTAAAAGCACGGCAATATGAAGATCCTACCTTAGTAAGATTGAGAGAGGGAATTCAGCAGTGTAAGATTACAGCTTTCAAGATCGGAGGAGATGGGACACTGAGATACCAGGGCCGATTATGTGTGCCTAGTGTGGCAGGGTTGCGAGAGAAGATTATGATTGAGATTCATCAGTCCCGATATTCTATCCATCCTGGCTCGACAAAGATGTATCATGACGTTAAGGAGCAGTATTGGTGGGATAACATGAAGAAGTCTATTGCAGAATTTGTAGCCCAGTGTCCTAATTGTCAACAAGTAAAGATCGAGCATCAGAAACCAAGTGGATTGATTCAGAATATAGAGATTCCGACCTGAAAATGGGAGGTGATTAATATGGACTTCATTATTGGATTACCTCGCTCTTATCATAAGTTTGACTCCATCTGGGTGATAGTTGATCGACTTACAAAATCTGCCCATTTTCTACCAGTTAAGACAACTTACACGGCTGAAGATTATGCGAAGTTGTATATCAAGGAGATTGTTAGGCTTCATGGTGTGCCGGTATCTATTATATCAGACCGAGGAGCTCAATTTACGGCTAACTTTTGGAGGTCTTTTCAGAAGGGTTTAGGCACACAAGTAAATCTCAGCACTGCATTCCATCCGCAGACTGACGGACAGGCTGAACGTACCATCCAGACGCTTGAAGATATGCTACGAGCATGTGTTCTAGATTTCAAGGGGAATTGGGATGACCATCTGGCACTTATAGAATTTGCCTACAATAATAGCTACCATTCCAGTATTAAAATGGCCCCGTATGAGGCACTGTACGGGAGGAGATGTAGATCACCAGTTGGATGGTTCGAAGTCGGTGAGACAGAATTATATGGGCAAGATTTGATTCACCAAGCCATTGAGAAGGTGAAAGTGATACAAGAGTGACTGAGGACGGCACAAAGCAGGCAAAAGTCTTATTCCGATGTCCGACGTCGTGATCTGGAATTTGAGGTTGGTGATTGGGTTTTCCTGAAGATCTCGCCGATGAAGGGTGTTATGCGTTTTGGGAAGAAGGGTAAGTTGAGTCCGCGGTATATTGGGCCGTACAAAATTCTTCGACGAATTGGACAGGTTGCTTACGAGTTAGAATTGCCATCTGAATTGGAATTTGTCCACCCGGTATTCCATGTATCTATGTTGAGGAAATCTATTGGTGACCCTACTCGGGTCGTCCCTATCAAAGATGTACAAGTTACAGAGGATCTATCATATGATGAAGTGCCAGTGGCTATATTAGATCGACAAGTCCGCAAGCTGAGAATAAAGGATGTAGCTTCCGTCAAAGTATTATGGAGGAACAAGAATATAGAAGAAATGACATGGGAAGCAGAAGAGGAGATGAAGTCTAAATACCCTTACCTATTCCAGAGTGAAGATAACGAGGATGCCGGGGGAAAGAAGGACGCATTATAAGGTGGAACGGCTCTATGAGGTAAGCAATAGCTTGTGAATACTTTTTTTAATACAAAATGGTGATATGCAGATAATGTACATATCCATAATGCTTTGTATAGTCTTGTAAGGCCATAGGTTGGGTTTAACTGCTTGCAAGTTTGGCTAGTGTCCATTTTATAGGGAAGCTCAGCCGGAAATTTCCGTCGGAATCCACGATGAGTTAGACACCCCATAAACCCTTACATTCGAGGACGAATGTTCCTAAGGGGGAGAGGGTGTTACAACCCAAATTCGCATACCTTATATCATGCCGTAAGTTAGTCGACGTAAATCCAAGAAGATATTATCTTTGAGATGATAAGAAGTTAATCCTATTGGTCTTAAACGATACAAGGGTGTATAAGAGTGGTTAACAAGTATTAGAAGTTAAACGAATCAAGGATGTTGTAACCCGTATTTTCGAGTAACACTAGAGGTGATTAACTATCCCAAGAGGTCTTGTTTTAATGTATTTGAATCATATAATATCCGTATCATAAGTCTTGAAGTCAAGCGAGTTATGAAACAAAAGTCGATAAAAGTTGTCGCAACTTAGGTTTATAATTTTACTTAAACTTTAGGTTAAATGTTACTGCATTTTTCTCCCAATGTGCTTGGAATTATGGGGTGCTCTACCTATCAAATTGAAGATCTATGAGTTTATTTTCCAACGCATTAAACCGTTCATCGATACGATCTCAGAATAGAGAGATATTTGCGTTTTTGTGAGAGTGCGCCAAGCAGCTCTCTATGGGGCCCACATAGGCGGTTTAAGACATATGGATATATATAAGATCCCTCAACCCCGTTTTAAGTCATTAGTTTTCAGCATATTCAGACCTTAGAACCCTAAAAACAGTCTCTCAAGGTTCTCTCATGATCCAAGATCCAAACAAAGGGCAAACAACACAAATCAAATGTCGGGAATCTCGTGGCGCTAGTAAGTTTCTTGTTCTTCTTGTTGTTGCTGATTTTTGTGTTGTTCCAGCTCATGTGGGAGGTTGATTTAAGTGTTTAATGTTCTGTAAATACACTTTCAAGTTTTTAATATCAACCCTAGGTGATTTCAAGTCTTCTAAAGTAATTCTAGTGCCGAAAAACCCGAATTAATTGCTAGTTTCGCTTCCTTGTTCTTGTGGCAGAATTGAAGGGATATTTCGTGGAAAATTAAGGTCAAATTGGAGTTGTTCTTTCTGTTTAAAGGTAAGGAACCTCTTACTCTATATATATTTAAGATTATCCAAGTTGTGGCTAAGTCGTTGATGCTAGAACTTGTGAAATATATATCGAAAGGCTTGGTAGTAATGTTGTTAGTTGGTGGACTGTTTTGGAGGCTCAATATGATTATTAATGATGTTGTTTGGGCTGTTTGGTGATTGTATTGACTTGTGGGAAGTCATATAAATAGGGGAGGTGCTGTCCGTTTCATCGTAAAATAGGTTGCGGTCGATACATAATAGTTACGATGCTTAAACGATAATGATAGTGTCATTTCTCTTATTGTAGACTAAGGAGCCGTGACATTTGCATAGCTTGAGGTTGGGCAGTATATACAAGGTATGTGAGGCTATCCCCTTCATTCTTTTGCATGACTCCGATTGTACATAATGTAATGAATGAGCTCCCAAAGATACTCTACTCTTAGAAGCTAGCAGTACTTACATTGCTGCCCTTCTTATGAAATGATTGATATTGATGTTACTTGTCTTATTCTTATATTATCAATGTTGTTGGTAGTTCCTAATTCTTATAAGATTCTTGATGAAGATTTAATCCTAATAACGTGTACGAAGGATACCGACCTTATGTCACTCCGAAAGGTTCAAAATGTGATTCCAATGAGTCCAGCATGCATCATATATATGTATCTATTTTACTCTACCGAGCCGTGCTATAGTTGGCCGGGTACGACACCTATTGTGCAACCACTGATCAGTTGGGTTTTACCGAGCTCCACGTGGCCGGGTATGATTCTACCGAGCCCTATGATGGCCGGGTACGTTTTACCGAGCCTATTACGGCCGGGTACGATATGATGATGGTGATGCCCACAAAGGCGTATGTTTTAAAAGTTTATGTATATATATGTATGTATCATGTGTTTCATGTCAGTAGCCCTCAGAGGTACCCAGATGTCACAGGTTGTATATTCCCTATCCCTGTTTACATTACTGTTCTTACTTATGCTTTCCTGCCTTACATACTCAGTACTTTATTCGTACTGACGTCCCTTTTATTTGTGGACGCTGCATGTCGTGCTGCAGGTCCTGATAGACGGGTAGACGCAGCTCCCCCACCACAGTAGGCTGTCCAATTCAGCGGTTATTGGCGAGATCCCTTCTCCGGACTTGCCGTGGTCTTGGTATGCATTTTTGTTATAGACATTATGGGTATGTCGGGGCCCTGTTCCGGCAATGTTGTAGAACTTATGTTCCTTTAGAGGCTCATAGACAGGTGTCGACTCATGGTAGCTCGTACCTTATATATAGTTTCTTGACAGTCTTGTCGTCCCATGTTATGTATGTTCATGACATTATCTTTCATTGTTGGATGTTCATGATCTATGTCTACCATTTATATTGATCTTGTCGGCCCTTAAAGATAATAAGGAAGGTTAGATAAAATGTACGTTGGTGCTCGGCAAGTATGGCCCGGGTGCTAGTCATGACCCTCCAGTTGGGTCGTGACAGTTACTACCGGATATTCTATCATATCTTGCTTCAACTGCTGTGAAGACAATGAGCTTCGAGTATTGAGTCCTTGGGTGAAGGCCTGAACGGCCTAATCGTCCGTGACCGGAGGCAGGTCCATTCGTTCCATTTGAAATCGGGACACGAATTCCCTAAGCATCTCATTATCTCTCTGTTTTACTTTGAAAAGGTCTGACTTTCTGGTCTCGCCCTTGATGGCCCCGGTGTGTTCTTTTATGAAGGAGTATGCAAGCATAACAAACGAGTCAATAGAATTATGGGGGTAAGTTGTGATACCATATCATAACTCCCTTTGACAAAGTTTCCTCGAACTCTTTCAGTAGGACACACTCAATCTCATCATCCTCCAGTTGCTCCCTTTCATGGCGCACGTGTAGGAGGTCACATGCTCATTTGGGCGAGTTGTTCCGTTGTACTTAGGTATCTCGGGTATGCGGAACTTCTTTGGGATTGGCTTTGGAGCTGCGTTCAGATGAAAAAGTTTTTGAAAAAACTTCTTGGAATACATGACTTTCAATATCGGTGGTGCTCCTGGGATTTGGTCGACCCTGGAATTGTAGGTTTCCACCTTTTTGTCATTGGCTTCGATTTTCTTTTCTCTCGATTCTACGTGTTTTGTTAGCTCCTCGAGCATCTATATGATCTTGGGGTTAGTCCCGGGTTCAACTTCATTCGGCCTCTCTGTGACTGGTTTGTTTGTGCGAGGGAATTCCTGGGCCGACTCGGGCTCAACTATGTTGGGGGCGTGGCTTTGGTTCTATAACTGGGATATTGCTGCCTATGGAGCCTGTATCATTTCGAAGATCAGCCACAAGTTGATCCCATCACCTTCACCGTCGTGCGTATTTTGGGTTACCAATCAGACTCCCCGCGGACGCTGTTATCAAGATCGATAGGCAAATTCGCATTGATGGACACATGTGAGTTAACGTCGATCGGGTCAGTGGCCAGAACTCCGCTGGGATCGACAAAGGTCACCTCATTACATGGTACCATATTGTTATTCTCGCCATGGTGACCGGACTCAGCATCCACGTTTAGAGGGGAAAATTAGGAGTTCAACATTTTAAACTTTGACCTGAAATTAAAGGCACTTCAAAGAACAAGTGTAAAATAGGGTGCGTTATGCAAATTTGTATCAAATTGCCACTATTATCCTTAGTCCCACAGTGGGAACCAAACTGTTTACCCTAAAAAACGAATAACAATTAAATTTATTAGTAGTTTTAAGGATACATGGATTTATTCAATACAAACGGTAAAGATTGCTAGAATAAATAGATAAGAGATGTAGTAAATTATCAAACCACTTGAAAACAATGAGATATCCGTCTTCGATCCTAGGCTTATAATAATGAAACACTAATCAACAAATGTAAGAGCTTTGAACAATAGAAAAATAATAGTATATTGCCTCGGTATACGTGTTACAATATCGCTAATAAATAATTAGAACCTCTTTATATAGTATGAGAGTCCTACTTTAGGTACACTTCCATAAAAGGTAAAATATCTTCCATTTAACTAATCACCGGATTTTCACCAGTACGTGCTGAGATCCACGCCACGATACCCGACCAGTCACGAATATCACGGCCTCATGTTAATCATATTTGATCGCCCGATAATGCTCTTTGAAGTCTTTTAAGATTTGGACCGATACCGGGGTCGCACCCTCGATATTCTCGAGGGCGGGCGTAGTACCCCGGAACCTGTCTCGATGACTCCTTTACCTCGATTCCGTCTCCTTGTCATCACGTCCCTTACTCGATATATTTTAATGTAAATCGGGTCGTCTCATGGGTCCGGTTTCACCCGTATACAGTTATAAAAAATAAGATGTGATGTATAAGCGCAATATTGTAAACCACAAAGGAAATTAGTACGAAATCAAATCGTAGAGAATATTATTTGAAATTATCCCTTTTTATATTGATTTTGTCTCAAACAGAAAATATACATAGTCCTCGACTTTTTCTTCCAGCCGAAATGGACCAAAACACCCAATCATGGACTTAAACGACTAGTGCAGATTAGTCTTAAACGACTAGTCTTAAAAATTGAACATAAAGTGGATTAAGAGCCCGTTTGGATTAGCTGATTTGAAGTAGCTCATAAGCATTAGGTGCTGAAATGCATTTTTAAGTGTTGAAACTGATTTAATAAATAAGAAGTTACGTGTTTGGATACAAGTACTGAAATTAATAATAAGTTGCTGAGTGTTTGATAAAAAAGTGATGATAAGCTCTTTTTCTGTTAAAATGACTTAAATAACCTTATAATTGTTTACACTTATAATGGCGTAATGTCTTCAAAATTTTAGATTCCAGATCGATTCAAATATAAAATATTCTATTTGTCATTTTATTTTAAATACAAATGTGCTTAGATAAGATAATTTTTATGATAAATATAATTTATTTTATGATAAGCGTATAATTATAAGTTATAATAGTTAATAAATTGACAAAAGTTTTTCAGTAAAAAATAAACCTAAATAGGACAAAATATTTGAAGAGAAACAAACACTGTCTTCATCACCACAACACTTAGAAAGTAATACACTAAAAATTTTGATATGTCCTCATTTATTACATATATTTCAAAGATTAATGCACAATCACATAGATACAAATATACAAAGGAATAGAGAATTTGCTTTTCTTAAATAGTCAATGAGAATTCAAGACTTGAAGAGGCGGGAGGAGGGGGGGGGGTTAAGTTGAAACAATACTTGAGGTAGTGAGTATCGACGTAAGAGTTTTTTTCTAAAAAAGAATATTTTAAGGAGAAAATAGTAAAAGTCTTGGTCAAACTTAAAACACTTATAAGCTAAAAATTAATAAGCTGGGATGACCAACTTATGACTTTTGGTTTAGTTTTGACTTATAAGCACGTAGATAAGTCGAAAAGTGTTTATAAGCTAATTTGACCTACTTATAAGCTTAGCTAAACTCCCTCTAAGACTCAATATCCTTTGATCCATACTAGGTGCAGATTACGACAAAAGATGTATACTTTCTACTTTCCATGGAAGTTAAATGGCTCTTTGGCGTCCTCGTAAGGTATTTTGGTAAGTCTATTATGCCCTTTGTCATAGTATTGTCACTTAACTCTCTTTTGCATAAATACGAGTAAATATCAAGGGCAATTTTAGAACTGAAAGGCAGAGCACTACAATTAGAGAGACCCACCACATTTACAAAGCATATGACAGGACGGGACGGGACGGGACGGGGACAGGCTTTCCATCCTTTGCTCTTCTTCGGTCTTCTCTCTATCTCTTTGTAAGTTCACTCTTTTGCTCTTTCTATCCCCGGACATATTCTTTTTGTTGTTATGTTTGGAATTGAAAGTGGGATCTTTTTGACTGCATAGTTTATGTTATTTTTAAATCATTTTTTGGTATCTCTACAATTTATTGATTTTTGATTTTAAAAGATTGTGCCCGTTCAATATTTAGTTTTTAGCACTGGCAACAGCTACATTCCACGGGGTTCTGATCGAATTGAAGGATTCGATTTAGAGTTTCTCTCGCTATAGGGAAGAATGTAATCACAGAGAATTCAATTAATGATACTATCAACTATTATAAAAGTACACAGGTTGGAAAATGTAATATTGAAATATCCATTTGGACTAGAAAATATCACCAAGGGAATAACGACTGATATGTTTACCCACTCCATCCATCATATTCAGCTTTTATTTTGTTTGGCGCTTGGACAGGGAGCTGTTTGGTGTTGTTATTAGAATATTCATAAGAAGAAAATAATGCTTCGCAATCTCTATTCAGTATTTCCTTGGGTTCATGGCCATTTATTCAATTGGAGAAAATCCTTTTTGGTAATTAAAGATTTTATTTACCAAATTGGAATGGAATTCATGTTGTGCTTAAAGCACTTGTGTTTATCCTTAAAATTGGTACCTCGATCTCGACAGGTACCTCGAATCCCGAACTTGGTACCTTGTCCTCGTACCTTGGTCTGATCCACTACGGGGCCGACCCTAGATGCAACTTCATGGTCCCGGTCAAAGCTAAATTGGACGGACACGGTTTTAACCATATACAGATAGTCCCCTCATTTTTTGGAGTGTAATGACAAGAAAAGAATTGAGCCTTCAATATTTACCTCGACCTACCATGATGTCACTGTGGTGGTGTAATCGACGGAAGTGACCGAAACGTCCCATCAGTACAGTTTCCGAAGTTATTAGTGAGTGTCAGTTGGTGGTCGGCCACAAGTGCCTTTGAACCGTCACCGTGAATCCAATAAATATACCCCTTCCTCATTGATTCAAACTTTACTTTCACTTCTTTCTAATATCCAATGATTTTACATCTCTTAAGTTCTTCCCTTATACAAATCTTCAGGTTTTGCTATTAATCCTTTGTCAAACGCCAAGTCCTGTTATCTCCATATATTTTTAACTTTAAATCCAAATGGAGAAAACATCAAAAAGTGTTCCACTAAAGGAAAACATTTCTTCATCGCGGCCGGCCGACGACAAAACACCGGTGGAGCCGCGCCCTGAGGAGTGTGTTCCCGGGGGGTCCGTCCTCACTTCCGACTTTAAAATTGACAGAACTTCGTCGGTCCCTAGTCGATGCGAGTCAATATCGAGGTATATTTGCTCGATAACTGAGAGCTTCCTTAAGCAGGTGAAGAATGACTGCAATTGGGAAGGCAAAAGGATGGTGCTTCCGGTCCCCGACGAAGACATCACTACCCACGTGGAAGGGTTTCTGAGTGTTTACACTTACCCTTTCACGCTGGTGGCCCCGTCGATCCCATTATCGTCGATTTCTGCCGCAAGTATCAAATAACCCTAGGTCAAATCCATCCCTCCTTTTGGCGGATTGTTATTCTACTCCGATTTTTCGTGAGCAAAGTCGAGGGGATGCCTTTCACCCTCGACCACCTCATCCGGTTGTACAGTCCCCGCCTCTATCAAGACGGGATAATAAAACTTTAGCATCGGGCTGCCAATATGCTGTTCTCGAGCATAGATGATGAAAAGGACTGAGGATAGATGGTCCGGTTAGTTTGAGTGAGGACTTCCGACTAAATCCCGGCCGAGAAGATACCATTTCCCGAGAAATGGAATATGAAGCGTAAGTATAATCCCACTGTTAGCTCCTATTTATTGTTTTTCTCCAATGCTTCTTCTTATCGATATCCTTTTCCGTGATGTAGCGGTCGCTTGGATGCCCGGTGAAATTCCTAACCTCGAGAGCTGGGTTCGGGACCTGTCCTCGACCTCTACGTACGCCGAGCGCTCATGGCACAACTTATCAAAGGGTCGATAAGAGGCCAAAAATCATGGTAAGCCCCTTTTCCACGTCTTTGATGACTTTGCTAAAGCATTCCTTACTTAATTTCCTTTCATACAAGCCTTGGAAAAGATGATTTCATGAGGCCCCTATCTGGTGAGGAGGAGACTTCGATCTTGGCACCAAACCGGCGAAAGACAGAAAAAGGAAAAAGACCTCAACCTCCGAGGATCCAGAGTCTAAGAAGAAGGAGGCTCGTAAGCCGAAGAAGAACATCATTCTTCTAACCGAAGACTCTGTTCGGTGTCTAAGGGAGGAAGTCGAAGAAGAGAAAGAGGACGACTCTGGGCTGGCGTCCCGGATGGGAATGAACATCAAGGCCCCAAAGGCCACTGAATAGGTGAAGGCTACAAAGACTCCATCTCGAGATGAGGGGGTCTCGGGAAGAGACTTGGGCGAAGTCCCCGAGTCACCATGTATTGAAGATGCCTCCCATCATAATGAGCCAACAGTGGGTACGGCTGTAGGGGCTGGTCTCGAGGCCCTTCAAGATGGAGAAAACGCTCCAAGTGATCCACTTGGGGAAATAGAAATTGGAGTCTCCCCGCTGCTCCTTTCGTTTTATGAGGAGATGATTCAAGAGGCTCGGGCCTTGAAGACCCCCTCCATCGAAGGAGCCCACAGAAGGGGGGGGGGGCCCTTCCGTGATTACATTACTGGGGTCGAAGATACTACCGACCTGAGCGACTTGGAGGTCTCGAGGAAGGACTCGGGCGAGGCATCGAGCCTTTTCAACGAAGTGCAGCAAGCTCTGAATCAGGTAAGCCTTAAATCCCTTTGTTGGTATTACCATTGTGTTCATTTTTCCCTTCCTATGTAGCTTCTTTTCTTCTTTCTGCGTAGGCCACAACGCTTCATCGGGAAGCATTTTCTCGATCTCAAGTTGAGCTGAGTAGGTACGAGGCCGACATTCAAAGGCTTACCAAGGAGAAGAATGTCCTCAACCTTCTTGATGGGCAAAAGGAATAAAAGATCATGGAACTCCGAGTCGAGTTGGCCACGACTCACAAAGATCAGACTGACCTGATCGAGCAGGTAATGAAAATCTTAAAAGCTCATGGGCTTGATTTGGGAATGGTGGCTAATATTTCAATCTCACCCCTACAACATAAGGTCAGGAGGATCGAGCAGTTCCGCGAGGAGGTCAACATGATGAAGGCAGAGGCCTTGGGGTGGAAAGAAGGTATGGGCCGCTTTGCTGCAGAAAAAGAGGCTGTTCGAGCGCAGTTGTCATTGGTTGAAAGTCAGCTTCGAGGCATGAAGGAGAAAATCTCAGCTCAGGCAAAGAAAATAGAGGAGCTCAAGGCTCGGTTGGCTTTCAAACTTGCAAAGGCCAAATCTGAAGCGGAAAAGGCAAATGCCGAGGTAAATGCAATCGTGGCCGTCTACTGGGCCGATGCTGAAGCCGCTCAAGTACAAGTAAGAGAGACAGCCGAGACCGCTCAAACTCGAGCATATTGGATTGCTGAACTAGCCAAATGCCAATCTCGGAGGGAAACCCTCGAGGAGAACCACACTCGAGGTTTCGATCTTACCGATGAGATAATAAAGGCTATAGAGCATGAAGTTGATGCTGGAGCATTGGCCTCTTCCGATGATGATGATGATGATGATGGAAACAAGAGCGGGTCCGAGAATGGGAAGGACCTCGATGGAGAAGAAACTGCCCCTCAGGAAAATTAGGAATCTTAGGCTTTTTATTTTTTGATTTTTTGTACGGGACTCTGACCGGTCCTTGTACATATCTTCATATATATAAAAGATCTTTTTTCTGTTTCATTCATACTTTATGAAAACTTTGCTCATAAGTTCGAGGCTTAGGCAACTTGATCGAAGCTGGACTAGTGTAGTCTTAATCGAGTGAGTACTTGCTCGAACTCGGAGTAGGGTGACCCTTAGGTTTTAATTGAGTGAGGATGATTTCTCAAACTCAAAAATAAAAAACTCTTTAGGCTCTTGAATTAGGTCGATACAGCCATAGTAAAAAGAGTGGCTTTCTCCCTCTTTTGGCTTGAAAAGTTTATTATTTAATCATATAAAATGTGTTGTACCTTAGCATTAAATAAGGGATTTGCTCGAGAGTTCTAATGATAACTTACCCATTAGGGTTTTCAAGGGTCAATATTATTGAAACCTTTTGTTTCGTAATGCCTTAACATAAAATAAAGAATTTGTTCAAGAGTTCGAACGACTTTGTATCCATTAGGGTTTTCGAGGATCGATATTATCGAGACCCTTAGTAATTCAGCTGAGGGTAGCCTTTCTAACCGGTTTATGAAAATATTCAAAGGTCTGTTTTATAACGAAAATCGGACGTCTCCGACCAGTGTTAATTTGGCCGTAGCCTTTAGCTTGGGAATCGCCTTTTGGGCTTGTTCCCATGTCATATCAGTCCCCAAATGGGGTGGCCGTCGCATATAAAATCGAGGGTTGCCTTTTTAAGGTCGTACGATCTCGAGATTTTAGTAATTCGATTATGTCGATTTTTTGGATGGCAGTCGCCGAGTGCGGGGTCAATTGTTCGAACTTTAGTTGTGACCGGCCCTTAAGCCAGTTTCCACAATAGATCCCAAGCATGACATTGTAAAGTAAAGCTTTCTCTAAGGCATAAAATATCTGGCAAGAAAAAAAATACTTTTTTCAATATATTAACAAGCGTACATGTTTTCCATTAGGGCTCGAGTAATCTACATGGTCATGGTTCGTTCGACCATTTGACCCTTACAAAATTTACCTATCGAGAACCTATCGGCACAAAGTATTTTCCTTGTAATTATCCGAGGGTGATTCCCCCCAGTATTCGAGGTTGATTGTAAAGGAGCCTCAGATACTTTTGAATTGCTCTAAGTTAGAACGAACAATGGTTGCCTAGTTAAAAACCTCGCCGGAAAACCCATTTGGGACAAAAAACGGTCTAAGAGAAAAAGAGTGCAACACGTGCTTTCAGACCTAAGGACTTTGTGTTTGAAGAATCCTTTGATGTCTTCGATTGAGCACCTGCAAATGGTTAGTATAAAATATAAACGAAAGTGGAGAAGGTTGTACCTTAGCAGTAATATCATTTTAGGAGTGATATGTTCCAATTGTTTGGTAATAGTTCGCCGTTCATCGTGCCATGTTTGTAGGATCCCTTTCCGATGGTATCGAGGACCTGATCTGGTCCCTCCTAGTTCAGGCCAAGTTTTCCTTCATTTGGGTCTCGAGTATTGAGGGTGACCTTACTCAGAACCAAGTCCCCGATTTTAAAGAGTCGAAGATTGGCTCTTCGATTGTAGTACCTTTTGATCTGGCGTTGCTATGCGGCCATTCGAACGAGGGCGGCTTCCCATTTTCATCTAGAAATTCGAGGCTTGTATTTATAGCCTCATGATTTGACTCTTCCTTTGCATATCGAAACCTAATGCTGGGTTCCCCGACTTTAACCGGGATCAAAGCTTTGATGCCATATACTAAAGAGAACGGTGTTGCCCCCATACTAGATTTTGGCATTGTTCGATACGCCCAAAGGACTTCGGGCAATATTTCTCTCCATTTTCCCTTAGCGCCGTTCAATATTTTCTTTAGATTTTGGGTGATGGTCTTATTTGTCGATTCGGCCCGTCCGTTCCCACTAGGATGATATGGTGTTGACATAATCCATTTTATTTTGTAATCTTCGAAAAACTTTGTCACATTGCTGCTGACGAATTGCTTTCCATTGTCGCATACAATCTCGGCAAGCATCTTGAATCGGCATATAATGTGGTCCCAGATGAAGTCTATGACTTCTTTCTCTCTAATTTTCTTGAAAGCTTGTGCTTCAACCCACTTAGAGAAATAGTCAGTCATAAACAAAATAAATTTAGCTTTACTTGGGGCCGACGATATCCATTCCCTATTTCATGAATGGCCATGTGGATAAGATTGAGTGGATTTGCTCTCAAAATTGTATCCTTTTCCATATCGGCCCAATAGTATCCTGCTCTGATGACTTTCTGAACCAATGATTCAGTACCAGAATGATTTTCGCAGGTTCTCTCGTTGATTTCTCGTAGGACGTATTTGGTATCTCCTGGTCCCAAACATATTTCCAATGGTCCATCGAACATCCTTCCATATAGTGTTCCATCTCCAACCAATGTGAATCGTACAACCTTCGTACGTAGAGTCCTCGATTCCTTAGGATCCGATGGAAGCTTCCCGTTCTTTAGGTACTCAATATATTTGTTCCTCCAATCCCAGATCATACTTGTGGAGTTGATTTCGGCGTGGCCTTCTTCGATTACTAACATTAAAAGTTGTACGACAGTCCTCGAGCTAATCTCGTCGTCTTCGACTGATGACCCCAAATTCGCAAGGGCATCGGCCTCGCTGTTTTGTTCTCGAAGCACATGCTGTAGTCCATTCTTTAAACCGATGTAGAGTCACCAGTAATTTGTCCAAGTACCTCTACATTCGATCTTCTCGAACCTCGAAAGTTCTGTTGACTTGGTTTACTAGAAGTAGGGAATCACATTTGGCCTCTATGATCTCTACTCCCAAACCTTTAGCTTGCTCGAGACATGCAATCATGGCCTCATACTCGACCTCATTGTTAGTTAACTTGGAAGTTTTGATATCTTGTCTAATTGTATTACCCGTGGGCGACTTCAAAACGATGCCTAGCCCGGACCCTTTCACGTTCGAAGCGTCGTCTGTGAAGAGGATCCAAATCCCCGATGATGTACCCGACTTTAATAATAGTTTCTTTTCGACCTCGGGTACTAGGGCTGGCGTAAAGTCGGCCACGAAGTTTGCTAAGATTTGAGACTTGATGGCCGTTCAGGGTTGATACTCGATATCGTACCCACTAATATCGACGGCCCATTTGGCCAATCGGCCCGAAATTTCGGGCTTATGCAAAATATTGCGAAGGGGATAAGTAGTCACCACACAGACCGGGTGACACTAAAAATATGGTTTTAATTTCCTAGAGGCGCTTATTAGGGCAAGCACTAATTTTTATAAGTGTGGGTACCGGGTTTAGGCCTCACCTAAAGTTCGACTAACATAGTAAACAGAAAATTGCGTACCTTGCTCTTCTCGGACTAGGACCCCACTTACCGTGAATTCCGATACTGCTAAGTACAAGTAGAGCTGCTCGTCCGCTTTCGGAGTATGAAGTAGTGGCGGGTTCGAGAGGTACCGCTTTAATTCTTCCAATGCTTGTTGGCATTCCGGTGTCCATGCAAAACTATTCTTCTTTCTGAGTAGTGAGAGGAACATGTGACTTCTATCTGAAGACCTTGAGATGAATCGGCCTAGGGCGGCTATGCACCCTGTTAATCTTTGTATGGCCTTAACATTGTCCACGACTGTGATATCTTCGATTGACTTGATCTTATCGAAGTTGATTTCGATCCCCCGATTTGATACCATAAAGCCGAGGAACTTGCTCGAGCCGACCCCAAATGTACATTTCTCCGGGTTGAGCTTCATGTTGTATTTCCTTAAAATATCGAAGGTCTCCTGCAAATGTGTCAAATGATCCTCTGCTCGTAGGGACTTAACTAGCATATCGTCAATATAAACCTCCATTGATTTCCCTATTTGTTCTTCGAACATTCGATTTACTAAGCGTTGATAAGTGGCACCGACATTCTTTAGTCCAAACGGCATTACATTATAACAATAGGTACCGTACTTAGTGATGAACGAAGTCTTTTCTTGATCCTTCGGGTTCATTTGTATTTGATTGTACCTGGAATAAGCATCGAGAAAACTGAGGATCTCGTGGTCGGCTGTGGCATCGATCCATGTGATTGATATTCGGCAAAGGAAAAGTGTCACGACCCCAAATTCCTTCCGTAGGATGTCGTGATGGCACCTAGTCTCTAAGACTAGGTAAGCCTATCAATGCGGAATAATAATAAATATCTAAAATAAATAAACTGCAATTCAAACAATTTCAACTCCCAAAACCCGGTAGAAATAAGTCACAAGCTCCTAAGAATTTATTCTCTATGTCTCTATACATCAGAGTCTAAAGCAAATAGGGAAGACAATATAGTAAGATAGAAGGGGACTCCGGAGTCTGCGGACGCTGGCAGATATACCTCGAAGTCTCCTCGCACAACTAGTTTACTGATGCCTGGTCTGATAAGATGTCCCTGGATCTGCACAAAAAGATGTGCAGAAGTGTAGTATGAGTACACCACAGCGGTACCCAGTAAGTGCCAAGCCTAACCTCGGTAGAGTAGTGACGAGGTCAGGTCAGGCCCTACTGGAGAATAAATAATGGCATGGTAAAATGTTTAAACAATACTATAAGATAAAATGAAAATGGAAAAGAATCAAGTAGTATGTCACATTTAATTACACTAAATAATGGCAAATAAATACCTCGTGGAAACAAGACAAAATTCTTTTCAACTTTAAGAAAATCACAACAATAATCAAAGGTAACTGCGGCCATAAATCAATATCAACAAGGGCACTCCCGAGGTACCGCCTCGTAGTCCCAAATCATAAATAAATTCACAATATCTCATTTCCTTATCTCACAGCGGGAGCCTTCACAATTTATTTTAAAGAAAATATTTTTCCCGAAATAGCATCCCGCGTTTTAACCATCTTTATCACACCGCATGACTTCTAGTAGTTTCCCCTACAAGCCACGTGTATCAAGCCACCCTTATCTCACCGCATGCGTTTCAATACCCAAACCTTATACCACTGCATGCGTATCAATATCACAATATATCACAATTTGCACCTCAACTGCTCAAATAATTTAACTTGCCAAAATAATTCAACAACAATGTTTTTTCACAATAAAGAGCTCACGGCTCATGCCAAAATAAATCATCAATAATATTTTTCCACAATAAAGAGCTCACGGCTCCATCACAATAAGTACGAAAATCTTACAAAAATATTCAGGAATAAATAATTCAGAAAAATAATATTTAAAAAAATCTTTAATACGTTGCTTCAATATCAAATTTAAAAATGTCAAATACTTCATATTAATAATATTTAATTTAAAGAAAATCAACCTTCAAATAATGCACAAAGTAAAAGAAACCAAGTTTCAACTAACAGGTAAAACAATTAGTAGGAGAAGGTCAAACAAATTTTAAATATAAACATTTAATAAATGATGAAGAATATAACAAGATAGAATATTTTAATAAATGCGCAACAATGATCTACACAAGTTTAAAATATAATTCTTCACATTTAGCTCGCGTACACACTCGTCACCTCATGCACATGACTTTCAACACATTTCAATAATCACATCAATACCAATCCTAGGGAAAATTTTCCTCACACAAGGTTAGACAAGTCACTTACCTCGACTTGCTCCAATTTAACCAAGTATTATGCTTTTTCCTCGATTTTCCGACTCCGATCGACTCGTATCTAGTCATAATTAATGCGATACAATCAAAAAAAATTATAGAAATCAATTTCATAAGAAAATACTATATTTTCCAATAAAATCTGAAATTAGCTCAAAAACTGCCCGTGGGACCCACATCTCGGAATCCGGCGAAACTTACAAAAATCCGACAAGCCATTCAATTACGAGTCCAACCATACTAGTTTCACTCAAATCCGACTCCGAATCGATACAGAAATCTCAAAAATTCGTTTCTATGAGATTTCTAAAATTTTCCAAATTTCAATCTCAAAACACTAATTAAATGGTGAAAACAATGATATATTTGTGTATATAGACCAAATCCGAGTTGGAATCACTTACCCCAAATGTCTTTCCTTGAAAATCTGTCAAAAGTCGCTTGTGCTCAAACTCAAGTTTGTTAAAATGGCAAATGGGTCGAATGCCTCTGTTTTTATAACTTACAGATCTGCCCGGTCCGATCACGGAGCTCGATCTCGAGAGCTCGATCTTGGGAGCTGGTCTGCCCTCTTCATAGGCTTGCCATTGACACTGGTGGAGAATTATCTCTCCCAAGGCAAATTTCTTCTTTTGTTATGCTGACTCAACACTGTTGAGCTGACAAATTTCTTAACATACTCTTCGATTCTCTTTTTGGGGTAACCCTTACCCTTATTTATACACAGCGATCACAAAAGTAGAGCTCCATACAGACAAATCTTGTAACGAACCACACAGTCCAGACTCTCGTCAACAAGTGTACTTCCTCCGAAGCACCCCAAAATCCGCAACAGTGACGTCCACGCTGAGTAGACCTTCTACAAATTTAGAGTTGTTTCTATAACTCCTTTGGTATTAAAGTATAGGATTATTAAGGAGGCGGACATACCGCAAGTCCCAACCTTATCCTCTACAAAATCTCAGGTCTTAAACATGTGTAACTTTTAGGGAACCTTTCAGTACCACATATATACATTTCAGGCCTAAACGGATATAACGGATGACCCCACAATCCACCCATTGGTAGTGGACTCCCCCCACTCGGCGCGAAGTCATAGGTCACAACGTCCGATGATCCACAATAATAACCTTCACAGCTTGTATAAATCAACCAGACGCCAACGTTCGTTGCACCCCCACATGATTCACTAGGTGATCTCTCAATATGCCCGCATCTTCAGTCAGAACCATACGTTGAGGCAATGTTTGAGCATCTCTGGCTCCCTCATAGTCCATCTATGGCATCACGAACCGTCGACGCACAACTGATACCGAGTGCGCAATGTCATACACGAGTGGATACAAAAGAATATAAGATATATGTTCCAAGCTAAATCAATGCCACACGATAAGGAGTCAAAGAAGTGAATATTTCCTAACAGTTCCATAGCCTCTCGAAGATAAGTACAGACGTCTCCGTACCGATCCGCAAGACTCTACTAAACCTGCTTGTGACTCATGACACCTATGAACCTAGAGCTCTGATACCAACTTGTCACGACCCCAAATTCCATCCGTAGGATGTCGTGATGGCACCTAGTCTCTAAGACTACGTAAGCCTATAAATACAGAATAATAATAAATATCTAAAATAAATAAACTACAATTCAAATAATTTCAACTCCCAAAACCTGGTAGAAATAAGTCACAAGCTTCTAAAAATTTATTCTCTATGTCTCTATACATTAGAGTCTCAAGCAAATAAGAAAGACAACATAGTAAGATAGAAGGGGACTCCGGAGTCTGCGGACGCTGGTAGATATACCTCGAAGTCTCCTCGTACAACTAGTTTACTGATGCCTGGTCTGATAAGATGTACTTGGATCTGCACAAAAAGATGTGCAGAAGCGTAGTATGAGTACACCACAACGGTACCCGGTAAGTGCCAAGCCTAACCTCGGTAGAGTAGTGACGAGGTCAGGTCAGGCCCTACTGGAGAATAAATAATGGCATGGTAAAATGTTTAAACAATATTATAAGATAAAATGACAATGGAAAAGAATCAAGTAGTATGTTACAGAGTTGTTGGAATCATTAAAACTCTATTCCGGGGTCGTTTGCACATAATTCGACATCCGATCACTATTTAACCTTAAGCTTTTAATTTTTCATCAAAATTCCATATCTCGGGCTAGGGACCTCAGAATTTGATTTCGGGCATACGCCCAACGGCCCAAGTCCCAAATCACGATACTGACCTACCGAAACTATCAAAACACTGATCCGGGTCTGTTTGCTCAAAATATTGACCAAAGTCAACTCAATTGAGTTTTAAAGCTCAAATTCACTTTTTAATCCATTTTTCATCTAAAAACTTTCCGAAAATTATTACGGACTGCGCACGCAAGTCGAGTAATGATAAATCGTGCTTTTAGAGGTCTTAGAACACAAAATTAATTATTAAATTTAAAGATGACATTTTGGGTCATCACATTCTCCACCTCTAAAACAAACATTCGTCCTCGAACGGAGTTAGAAAAAGTACCTAAGCTGGTGAATAAGTGTGGATAATAGCTGCGCATATTATGCTCGGTCGCCCAAGTCGCCTCCTCGAAAATCAAGTCGCGCAAACCATTTACATTTGGCACACATAGCCTGCCCTGCATCCATAATACATCTTCATCTCCAATAATGACTTCCTTGGCATCGTCGTGCTGAACTGTGTCCTTAAGGACAAGCAGATGGGGGTCATCATACTGACGTTCCCTGATACGGTCATAAAGAGAAGACTGAGAAACCACACAAGCCAAAAATCGACTCGGCTCAGAAACATCCAATCTGATAAACTGGTTGGCCAAGACCTGAACATCCAAGGCTAAAGGCCTCTTTGCTACCGGTAAATATGCTAAGCTGCCCAAACTCTCTGCCTTACGACTCAAGGCATCGGCCACTATATTGGACTTCCCAAGATGATAGAGAACGGTGATATCATAATCCTTAAGCAACTCCAACCATCCCCGCTGCTGCAAATTAAGATCCTTCTGTTTAAACAGATGTTGTAGACTTCGGTGATCGGTGTAGACCTCGCAATGGACACTGTACAAATAATGCCGCCAAATCTTTAAGGCATGAACAATAGCTGCTAACTCAAGGTTGTGTACATGATAATTCTTCTCATGCACCTTTAACTGTCTGGATGCGTAGGCAATCACCCTACCGTATTGCATCAACACTGCGTTGAGGTCAATACGTGACGCATCACAATACACAATATAAGACCTTGAACCTGTAGATAATACCAACATTGGGGCTGTAGTCAAAGTTGTCTTGAGCTTTTGGAAGCTCTCCTCACATTCCTCGGCTCATATGAACGGAGCACCCTTCTGGGTCAATCTGGTCTTAATAGTTGTTCATAATCAATTACAAAATCGTCAATTAACTTCATGTTAACAAAAATATCGTTTTAAACCTTCACAATACTGATAACGAGATACGAGGCATGAATACCTCATAATTATTTACCCGAATTAATGAGTCACATTTAATGTCACTTGGGCAGGAACCTACCTCGTAGGTTAAAACTCAATAATTACAACACAAAATTGGCAAGTATGCACATAGAATTTCATATAGAATTTTCAAATAAGCCTAACAAGCATGACTCCCTATTAGTACTATAGTACAAATTTAATTTCACAAGGGAGAACTTAAAAACAAGAATTTTCCTTACAAGAATATCGTCCTTATATAACTTCCACCGTAGCTCGTAGCCCGATTTAAACATATCAATTTATATAAAAATGTGAGGATCTCGTCCTCAGTTCTGAATCACAAGTAATATGCACATCGTGCCAATTGAAATTTTTCATTTGCTCCTTCTAAATAATTTTCGTTGAAAAAAGAAAATCACAACACATAATGAACCTCACACCGGTAGGGCATATAATTCACAATTTGTAATTAATTATCCGTAAATTACATCAAAACTTACCGAAATGAGTAACAGAAAACCACATTTAGACTCACATGTATTATTAGTGACCAACATGGAATGGCTGATGTAGCGACCTCCGCCATACCATAAAATAAATATATCAATGGCTGGGTCTCCACCTCTAGGACGCCTTCTACCCGTCTGTCCTCCACCCCTAACTGGTCGTGTAGGTGGTGTAGTAACTGCAATGGGGCACGTAGCCTCAGTGCTTTGATGAAATAAGTCTCTCCCAAGTTTGGGATAATTTTTTCATGATGTGCCTAGTATTACCGTATTCATAACAAACCATTTGAGGGTTAGGCTGCTCATATTGAGTCTGTGCCAGATAACTGGAATAACCATTGTAGGAGCTCATATCGGTGGTGCATTAAAAGAACTTACTGGAGCACCCCGAGTAATCTGATGTGCGGACTGGGCTGGCCGACTGCCTGAGCCCCCACCATAATGATTTATACTTGCATAGTAGAATCGACTGAATCCCCTAGAACCTCGAGACGTCTTGGTCTCCTTAGTTTCCCTTTTCCTCACCCCGAACACATTCTAATATCATGGTAATTTGTACAACTAGAAGGAATGAAGTATCAACTTGTAGCTCCCGAGTCGTACAAAATTTTACGATCATAATTGAGTCCTTTAATGAGTCGGTGGACTCGCCCTCTGGCTGTAGGAAGCAAAGTAAGAGTATGACGGGCTAACTTATTGAATTTGATGGCATATTCTGACACCGTCAATGGTGACATGACGCAACCATTCAAATCATATGCGCCACGTATTGCGGAGAGTCCGGGAAACAAACTCTTTCAAAAGCGTTTCTAAGAATTGAGGCAAGTGGGCGGTATTGCATTGGCTGGTCTGCCCTCTTCATAGGCTTTCCATTGACACTGGTGGAGAATTATCTCTCCCAAGGCAAATTTCTTCTTTTGTTATGCTGACTCAACACTGTTGAGCTGACAAATTTCTTAACATACTCTTAGATTCTCTTTTTGGGGTAACCCTTACCCTTATTTATACACAGCGATCACAAAAGTAGAGCTCCATACAGACAAATCTTGTCACGAACCACACAGTCCAGACTCTCGTCAAGAAGTGTACTTCCTCCGAAGCACCCCAAAATCCGCAACAGTGATGTCCACGCTGAGTAGACCTTCTACAAATTTAGAGTTGTTTCTATAACTCCTTTGGTATTAAAGTATAGGATTATTAAGGAGGCGGACATACCGCAAGTCCCAACCTTATCCTCTACAAAATCTCAGGTCTTAAACATGTGTAACTTTTAGGGAACCTTTCAGTACAACATATATACATTTCAGGCCTAAACGGATATAACAGATGACCCCACAATCCACCCATTGGTAGTGGACTCCCCCCACTCGGCGTGAAGTCATAGGTCACAACGTCCGATGATCCACAATAATAACCTTCACACCTTGTATAAATCAACCAGACGCCAACGTTCATTGCACCCCCACATGATTCACTAGGTGATCTCTCAATACGCCCGCATCTTCAGTCAGAACCACACGTTGAGGCAATGTTTGAGCATCTCTGGCTCCATCATAGTCCATCTACGGCATCACGAACCATCGACGCACAACTGATACCGAGTGTGCAATGTCATACACGAGTGGATACAAAAGAATATAAGATATATGTTCCAAGCTAAATCAATGCCACACGATAAGGAGTCAAAGAAGTGAATATTTCCTAACAGTTCCATAGCCTCTCGAAGATAAGTACAGACATCTCCGTACCGATCCGCAAGACTCTACTAAACCTGCTTGTGACTCATGACACCTATGAACCTAGAGCTCTGATACCAACTTGTCACGACCCCAAATTCCATCCGTAGGATGTCGTGATGGCACCTAGTCTCTAAGACTAGGTAAGCCTATAAATACAGAATAATAATAAATATCTAAAATAAATAAACTACAATTCAAACAATTTCAACTCCAAAACCTGGTAGAAATAAGTCACAAGCTTCTAAGAATTTATTCTCTATGTCTCTATACATCAGAGTCTCAAGCAAATAAGATAGACAACATAGTAAGATAGAAGGGGACTCCGGAGTCTGTGGACGCTGGCAGATATACCTCGAAGTCTCCTCGTACAACTAGTTTACTGATGCCTGGTCTGATAAGATGTACCTGGATCTGCACAAAAAGATGTGCAGAAGCGTAGTATGAGTACACCATAACGGTACCCGGTAAGTGCCAAGCCTAACCTCGGTAGAGTAGTGACGAGGTCAGGTCAAGCCCTACTGGAGAATAAATAATGGCATGGTAAAATGTTTAAACAATATTATAAGATAAAATGACAATGGAAAAGAATGAAGTAGTATGTTACATTTAATTACACCAAATAATGGCAAATAAATACCTCGTGGAAACAAGACAAAATTCTTTTCAACTTTAAGAAAATCACAACAATAATCAAAGGCAACTGCGGCCATAAATCAATGTCAACAAGGGCACTCCCGAGGTACCGCCTCGTAGTCCCAAATCATAAACAAATTCACAATATCTCATTTCCTTATCTCACCGCGGGAGCCTTCACAATTTATTTTAAAGAAAATATTTTTCCCGAAATAGCATCCCGCGTTTTAGCCATCCTTATCACACCGCATGACTTTTAGTAGTTTTCCCTACAAGCCACGTGTATCAAGCCACCCTTATCTCACCGCATGCGTCTCAATACCAGACCTTATACCACCGCATGCGTATCAATATTACAATATATTACAATTTGCACCTCAACTACTCAAATAATTTAACTTGCCAAAATAATTCAACAATAATGTTTTTCCACAATAAAGAGCTCACGGCTCATGCCAAAATAAATCATCAATAATATTTTTTCACAATAAAGAGCTCACGACTCCATCACAATAAGTACGAAAATATTACAAAAATATTCAGGAATAAATAATTCAGAAAAATAATATTTAAAAAAATATTTAATACGTTGCTTCAATATCAAATTTAAAAATGTCAAATACTTCATATTTATAATATCTAATTTAAAGAAAATCAACCTTCAAATAATGCACAAAGTAAAAGAAATCAAGTTTCAACTAACAGGTAAAACAATTACTAGGAGAAGGTCAAACAAATTTTAAATATAAACATTTAATAAATGATGAAGAATATAACAAGATAGAATATTTTAATAAATGTGCAACAATGATCTACACAAGTTTAAAATATAATCCTTCACATTTAGCCCGTGTACACACTCGTCACCTCGTGCACACGACTTTCAACACATTTCAATAATCAAATCAATATCAATCCTAGGGGAAATTTCCCTCACACAAGGTTAGACAAGTCACTTAACTCGACTTGCTCCAATTTAACCAAGTATTATGCTTTTTCCTCAGTTTTTCGACTCCGATCGACTCGTATCTAGTCATAATTAATACGATACAGTCAAAAAAAATTATAGAAATCAATTTCATAAGAAAATACTAAATTTTCCAATAAAATCCGAAATTAGCTCAAAAACTGCCCGTGGGACCCACATATTGGAATCAGGCAAAACTTACAAAAATCCGATAACCCATTCAATTACGAGTCCAACCATACTAGTTTCACTCAAATCCGACTCCGAATCGATACAGAAATCTCAAAAATTCGTTTCTATGAGATTTCTAAAATTTTCCAAATTTCAATCTCAAAACACTAATTAAATGGTGAAAACAATGATATATTTGTGTATATAGACCAAATCCGAGTTGGAATCACTTACCCCAAATGTCTTTCCTTGAAAATCTGTCAAAAGTCGCTTGTGCTCAAACTCAAGTTTGTTAAAAATGGCAAATGGGTCGAATGCCTCTGTTTTTATAACTTACAGATCTGCCTGGTCCGATCACGGAGCTCGATCTTGGGAGCTCGATCTCGGGAGCTCGATCTCGGGAGTTCGATCACGGGAGCTCGATCTCGGGAGATCGATCTTGGGAGTTCGATCTTGTCAGGGAGTCCGATTTTGACAGCATTTCCAGCAGAAAAATTACAGCAGCTTTTGTAGCAGCTAAGTCCCACTTTTGATCCGTTAACCATCCGAAACTCACCCGAGGCCCTCGGGACCTCAACCCAATACACCAACAAGTCATAAAACATCATACGAACTTATTTTAAATCTCAAATCACATCAAACAATGCTAAAATCACGAATCATGCTCCAATTCAAGCTTAATAAAACTTAGAATTTCCAACTTCTACATTCGATGTCGAAACCTCTCAAATCAAGTCCGATTGACCTCAAGTTTTGCACCCAAGTCATAAATGACATAACAGAGCTGTGAAAATTTTCAGAACTGGGTTCCGACCCCGATATCAAAATTTCGATCACGCTCCTAGGTCCAAAATCACCATACGGAGTTGTTGGAATCATCAAAACTCTATTCTGGGATCGTTTGCACATAATTCGACATCCGGTCACTATTTGAACTTAAATTTTTATCAAAATTCCATATCTCGGGCTAGAGACCTCGAAATTTTATTCCGGGCATATGCCCAAGTCCCAAATCACGATACTGACCTACCGAAACTATCAAAATCCGGGTCTGTTTGCTCAAAATGTTGACCAATGTTAACTCAATTGAGTTTTAAAGCTCAAATTCACTTTTTAGTCCATTTTTCACCTAAAAACTTTCCGGAAAATAGTGCTTTTAGAGGTCTTAGAACACAAAATTAATTATTAAATTTAAAGATGACATTTTAGGTCATCACAAAAAGAGTCTTTAGACATGCTTTGTTTAAATCTTTATAGTTTACACATATTCTAAGTTTATTTCCCTTTTTAGGGACTACGACTACGCTTGATAACCATTTGAGATATTTTACTTCCCGAATGGATCCTATTTTGAGAAGTTTGGTTACCTCGTCCTTGATGAATGTACGTTTTACCTCGGACTAGGCCCTTCTATTTTGTTTTACCGGGCGGAACTTCGGGTCCAAGCTCAGTCGATGCATAGTGATCTCCGACGGGATCCCTGTCATATCTAGGTGGGAACAAGCAAAACAATCTATGTTATTGATAAGAAATTTAATGAGTTTTTCCTGAGCTCGGGGGTTAACCCCGTACCCAGGTATACCTTTCGATCGGGTAGATGCTCGATCAGTATGACTTGCTCCAGCTCTTCGACTGTCGATTTGGTGGCGTCAGAATCCTCGGGGATTATGAAGGATCGAGGGATCCAGTAGTCATCGTCCTCATTCGTTCCCTGCTTCTCCGACCGAGGCGAGGCTGGTGGCTGTGGTTGCTATTTAGCCTCATGTTTTCCTTTAGACTCTGATCCCTTTGTCGACGAAAGTGCCGATACTGGTGTTACTTCGCCGGCCGCAAATATTTCTTTGGCAGCATGTTGTTCCCCATACACTGTTTTTGCTCCATCCGGTGTTGGGAATTTAAGCATTTGGTGAAGGGTTGAGGGGATCACCCTCATGTTGTGAATCCAGGGTCTTCCGAGTAGTGCATTGTATCTCATATCACCCTCGATCACATGGAACTTTGTTTCTTGAATCGTTCCGGCTACATTTACTGGTAAGATGATTTCACCTTTAGTTGTTTCACTCGCCATGTTGAAGCCATTGAGAATCCGAGTTGCGTGTACGATATGTTCTTGTAGGTCGAGCTGCTCCATGACCCTCGATCGAATAATATTGGCCGAGCTTCCTGGATCAATTAAAACATGTTTAACCTGAACTTTATTCATAAGGATAGAGATTATCAAATCATCATTGTGGGGTTGTGAGATCCCTTTTGCTTCCTCATCATTGAATGATAAAGTGCCTTATGGCACACAGTCTCGAGTTCGTTTTTCCCTGGTGATTGATAGTTTAGTGCATTTGAACACGGGCCTTTGTGGAATATCGACCCCACCAAAGATCATGTGAATCACATGTTGTGGTTCTTCTTGCTCATTTTTCCTATTTGTATCCCTGTCTATGAAATGGTTTTTAGCTCGGTCGCTCAAGAATTCTCGAAGGTGACCCTCATTGAATAAATGTGCCACCTCCTCCCTTAGTTGTTTGCAGTCTTCGGTTTTATGACCATGTGTACTATGATATTTGCATATTTGATTGGGGTTTCTTTGGGATGGATTAGTTTGTAGGGGTCAGGGCCATCTAGTATCTTTGATTCTCCCAATGGCTGACACAATACCTGATGCGTCGATGTTGAAGTTGTATTCTGATAATCGTGGTGCTTCTGTGGGATCGACATGTTTATCGAAGCCACTTTTGCTCATAAGTCCTCGAGAGCTCTGTCCTCGATCTTTTCTTCGATCATTTTGGATGGGATTGTGTCATGGGCCGCTTTTTCTACTATCATTGTATGGTTGATACCGATCTCTGTTCGACCAGAGTTCTCTGTTGATATCCCTTTGAGTTCTGCCGACGGGCATGTTTGGATAAACGGAACCGGAAGGGGTCCCCAATTGATCATCCTCGACCCTGATATTTGACTAGTACCAATTATGTACATCGGCCCAGGTTACCGCTGGATATTCAATTAAATTATGCTTTCGCTGTAGTGATGCCACCGAACTTCGTTCGTTCAAACCTTGAGTGAAGGCTTGAACATCCCAATCGTCTTTGACTGGTGGTAGTTCCATTCGTTCCATCTGGAATCAAGACACGAATTCCCTCAATATTTCGTTGTCTTTTTGTTTCACCTTGAAGAGGTCCGACTTCCTAGTCGAAACCTTTATTGCTCTGGCATATGCCTTTAAGAAGGAGTCTGCAAGCATGGCGAAGGAATCGATGGAATTAGGCTGCAAATTGTAGTACCATATCATTGCTCTTTTCAACAAAGTTTCTCCAAATATCTTCCGTAGAACAGATTCAATCTCATTGTCTTCCAAGTTATTCCCTTTTATTGTGCGTGTATAAGAAGTGACATGCTCATTAGGGTCGATGGTCCCATTGTACTTAGGAATTTCTGGCATTCAGAATTTCTTCGGAATGGGTTTCGGTGCCGCACTTGGAGGGAAAGGCTTCTGTACGAATTTCTTTGAATCCATACCCTTTAGAATCGGCGGTGCCTCCGGTATTTGGTCAACCCGGGAGTTGTATGTCTCTACTTTTTGTCATTTGCCTCAATTTTTTTTTCTCCCGATTCAATCCGTTTAGTGAGATCCTAGGGCATTTTCATCAACGCCCAAATTTATATTTAGGGTGACATGTGAACTGACATCGACGAGATTTGTAATTGGTGCTCCCTCGAGGTCAGCCTGAGGCGCCTCGATCCAAAGGGCATCTACATTGTCATTTTCTTCGTGAAATCCGAGGCCATTGTCACCATGTGTAGGCAATGTTTGTGAGTTTGACATGTTTATCGTGAAAACAAAAATTCTTACAAGCACAAGTGTAAAGCAGTGTGTGTTATCGGAATCAGTATTAAACAATCACTATTATCCTTTGCTCCACGGTGGGCGCCAAACTGTTTACCCTTAAAATTGGATAACAATTAAACTTATAATTAGGTTCTAAGGACACGTGATTTCACTTAATACCAATTGATAAATATGAAAATTAATAACAGAAATGAACTATAAAGTAAAGCAAACCAGTGTTGAAACGAAATTCGACCCTCGAGGTAGGGTGCCCTCGAACTGATTGATACCAAAAAAATTAAAAATAAAGCAAGCTGATGAACAAGAAAGTTTAAGCTAAAGAGAGAGAGTTATATTGGCTTTTTTATGCGAGAATAATGTGTCTTACAAATGGTTAATACTCCCCTTTATATAGTAGAAGAATTCTACTTATGGTATAATTCTAATTACAGAAGGAACAGTTATAAATCCCATGATTAACTAATTAACTGTTCCTAATTTGATCCGTTCCGAGATTTTCGCCATGATCTTCTACCAGTCACGGATATTTTGCAATTCCGTTATTATGTTTTCTTCGATCTTGCTCGATGCTTGTCTCATTCGGGCTCGATCGCTGCTGACTTCGATCTCGACAGGTACCTCGAATCCCGAATTCGGTACCTTGTCCTCGTACCTTGGTCTGATCCATTACGGGACCGACCCTCGATGCAGCTTTCCGATCCCAGTCAAAGCTAAATTGGACGGACACGGTTTTAACCGTATACAATTTGGAAGCTGAATCTTAATTGCAGATTTTGGTTTTGATTTTTGCTTACCCGGCCGCACATGCAAATACTCTTTTGTAGCTTCTTGAAACTGAGAACTTGATAAAGTTTCGTCTTGGTGCACTTGTATGTGAATGAAGTTTGGGTTGAAGCAGCCCGTCATGTGTCTAAGGATGCATTAATCCCTGAAGCGTAGAACTTTGGTAGCTATCCCTCTGCATTTTTCTTTCTTGAATGCCTTTCCACATCCTATGATGGAGACAAGTAAACAAACTTAAATTTTCTGTACTTGAAGTTGAGAGTAGACCGTAGAGTATTGCAATACCAACTTCAATATCATCTTGTAGTTTGTTCAATTGCAATTTGCAGCTATACATACTTTTGGTTATAGGAACCTAACTTAAAATTGTTGTTCTATCATATTTTCCAGAACCAGTAAGTCTTGAAGGCAGTCTATTTCGTGGTTCCTTTTTATCTTGACTAAAACTCATTCTTGTTATTTGCCTGGTTTAGTGGGTGCTAATTAAATTTAATCCTTTGCATGATATAAAACTAAAGCCAACTGGTTACAGTCTTACAGAAGTTCATTTTTAGGTGTTTTTGTTATGTTTCTATCGCTGGGTTTCTCTTAAGTATAGAGCATGAGGATCAGTGCGGTTTGTTCATCTTCCTGGCTTCGGTGACGTTCTTAGTTGCTCCGTTTTTGCTCTTTACGGTAAGCGCATAGTTAGGGATGGTAAGCGGTGCGGTGCGGGTTCTATCTTAACCCGCAAAATTTCAACTCGCCTCGACGGGAATAGCTCTTTTAACCCGCACCACACCCGCATACACCCTCCCCGCCCCTCAAGCATATTTTTCTTTCAATTTGTCTTATTTTTATTTCAATTATAAGTATATTTAATCTAAACAATAACCATTTAAATTCAGAATCAAGCATTCAAAGTGATTATTTAGCACCATAATTTAATTCAAAGTGTCTTATTATAGATTTTCTATCCTCAAATGTCAAATACATAGTCTTTTTACTGGTTATATTTTGAAAATGTATAATTTAATAATAAAAAAAAAGAATATACAATAGTAAAAGATGAAGGATGTCGTAAGGCAAAAAAACCATTCTTTCCAGGTCATGGAGAATCAGAATCTTAAGCTTAAAGTTCCACACTGGATGCGGTACACATCCTAATTTTCAATTCAAGAACTGACACTCAAAATCCAAGTTCTATAAACTTCAAAAACCTGTACAAAAGGGAGATACTAACAACAAATTACAAAAGCTATTTACTAAAAGGTCAACTTGTCAGAAAAAATTAAAGCATTTTGTTCATTTCAGTAAAGATCCTATTAATTCATCATTCATCCATCACGAATGAAGGAAAAGTGAGAATAATTTCAATAACAACAACCACAGGAACTTGAAAAGCAGTAACTTCGTAAAAATTTTAAACCCACACCCCCACCCGAAAAAAAAAAAATTTCTTTTATTTTAACCCGCCCCGCCCCGCATAAGCATAAACCCGCCCTGCCCCGCATCCGAACCGCCCCATTACCATCCCTACGCATAGTTGATAAAGTTAGTTTACTGATCTATTGTGTTTGATCTTTTACAATGGTGATATTGTTTGAAGGTTTATAATTATGACTTTAACTGAGCTTCAATAATAAAATGATAATCAGAATGTAATCTTTAAGATGAAGCCTGTAAATTTATACAAGTTCGATTTTTTCCATTTTTTGCCCCAAGGTAATGATTTGGACAACCTGAGTTGTTTAATTTAGCCCTTGTGGTTGGGTATAAACAAGAATATGTATGAATTGCTCAAATTGCAGTAAACACTATGGACCGAACTATTGTTTGTTTCTAATTACTATCTTAAAGGTATGAATTGTGTGGGTACTTTAATGTATAACTTAGTACTCATGTTTAGTTTATGTTCCTTCTTGCTCATTGATATACTTCATATGTCTCACTTCTGCAATTTTATCAGTGCAAGAGATTACATTTTCTATTTACACCTTTGAAAACAACTAGGTAATGGCTTTCTTGTACACTATCAGGGCCCTGTTATTCGTCCATTGGTCGAGCAAGACACTCAAAAGGTTGCAGCAGTTACTTGTTGAAATTCCTGTTTGGGTTAAAATTTTGAGAATAGAGTGGTTGGTGGTCCAATTTTTCTTGGTGCAATATAGTAAGCGTGTATTGTCTTTTATGCTAACTATTCACTGGCTTGCATATTATTATTATTACTATTACTATATATAGAAAAGGAAAGATGGTCCCCAGTCATTTTGCTCAAAGGAAAAAGTGCATGTAAGCTGTAACAATGCTAACTCCACCTCTTATGACCTTTTTTTCCCGCATTTTGACTTCATATGGGTCTAGAAATATCGCTCTTCCGACTTCCATCTTTTCTATTCCAACAGAAAATATTCTTAGCTCTTTTTATCTTCTTATTTATGTATTACATTTCAGGCATCATTATCTCAATCTCTGCTCCCATCTCTTTCTTTCTTTCTTTCTTTCTTTCTTTGTTTCTTTTAGATTTGTATAACTATTTCCAATTTCATGGATGAATTTTCTTGAATTTCTTGTTTTCCAATCAGACGGTGCGGAATTACCTTCTTCTCGCCGATTCGCCTCCATCTCTTCTTCTTAAGGTATTGACATTTATTATTCTGCTAACTTAAAAACAAAAGGGATATTTAATTTTTGTCACGACCCAAAATCCTAACTTGTCGTGATGATACCTATCTGAATACTAGGCAAGCCGACAACCTCAACAAACCACAATATCTTTTAAGTTTGAAAACATAATATTTGAATTCCATAGAAAATCTCACAAATACAGATATTAATATATTTCCAAAACCCGGTGTCACTGAATACATGAGTATCTAAATAATAATAAAGTCTGATTGATAGAACAATACAATAACTGAAAGGAAAGAGAGTCAAGGTCTGCGGACGCCAAGCAACCACCTTGATAGTCTCCAACTGATAAAACTCTGAGATCTAATAGCCGCCGTATCCGGAAGCACCTGGATGTGCACACGAGGTGCATGGTGTAGTATGAGTACAACCAACTCAATAAGTAATAAGACTAACCTTTGGGGTGACAGTAGTGACAAGCTCAGTAGGTACAGTCCAGTATAGAAATAACAGTACAAAAATGTAGGCATGCTTTCAAGTTCAACAGTTAAACTCAGTACAAGTAAAATAGATCAATTCTGAATGATGAGTAATATGGCATCTTTATGTCTATATGCCAATGTACGTGCTGTAAGTGATGCACCTCAGTGAAAAACCTCGTGTATTCATGATCACAAATTACTCGGTCACTCTGCATTGGATATGGCCAATCCAGCCTAGGGAAGATCCATCATATATATATATATATATATATATATATATATATATATATACACACACACACATCAACTGACATTTAGTCACTTAGTACCGTAGAAGGCCAAACCAGCCCAGGGGTACATTTATCCCCAAATATAAATGACTCGGACAAGATCCATGTCCAGGGAAATTCATTAGAATTATAAATAAATAAGGCAAGTCCATGCCCTGGGAAGTCCATCCCGAATGTGCTCACTGTGGAGGGTGCAGATTCCGGAGGGGCTCCTTCAGCCCAAGCACTATATAAATCCGATATGGCCTACTGCGACGTGCAGTCCGACTCCATAATAATAAAGCCTATAAGGCTTGTTGCGGCGTGCAACCCCGATCCATATAATAATAATATATATAAAGCCAATATAGCTCAATTTCTCTAACACGTGGAGAATATGCGAATAACAATATGATTCTTTAATTTTACAACTCCACGGAATTTATTTAAGTCACAATTTCTATGGTACTCGCCCACACACCCGTCACTTAGTATGTGCGTCACCTCCAAACAATTGATATAACACGAAATTTGGGGATTCATACCTTCAGAACCAAGTTTAGAAATGTTACTTACCTCAAATCGTGTAATTCTTTATTCTGTTATGCCTTTGCCTCGTGAACTGGCATCTGAACGCCTCGATTCTAGTCACAATTAATTCGATTCAGTCAATATAAATTATAGGAATTAATTCCATATGAAAATACTAATTTTTCATCAAAATCTAAAATTTAACTTAAAAATTGTCAGTGGGGCCCACCTCTCAAAAAACCGACAAACGTTACAAAATATGAACGCCCATTCAACCACGAGTCCAACCATACCAATTTTACCAAATTCCGACATCAACTCGGACCCTGAAATCTTCAAATTTAACCATGAGGGTTTTCAAAAATTTTCAACTTAAATCACCAATTAAGTGTTAAAAACAACCATAGCTTCGGGTAATTTGACCAAAATTGAGTTAAGAACACTTACTCCGTTATTTTCTTTGAAAATCGCCTTTCCCCGACTGCTAAATCAGTAAAAATGGAAAACTAGAACTTAAATCTGTTGCCCAGTCATTTACCCTATGCGATCGGAGAAAATCACAACCCTTTCTAGAGCATTTTTACTCTATGCGATCGCTGCCATTTCTCCGCGATCGGGAAGCACAAACTTCTATTAACACTTCCTAAATTCTTCTCCGATAACATGTAGTGTATTGGTCATAACGTTTTATACAAAACTCCAAATGACAAATGGTTTGATATTTTGAAAACTAGATATCAAGGGCTACAACTTTCATTTTTAGATCATCTCCAAATTCCTTATAGATTGCAAGTTATAATAAGCTTCTGAAGTCGGGTCAGTGACAACATGATTTTTCTCTATGTGATTGCGAAAGTCCTTCCACGATCGCGATTCACTGGCCAATTTTTCCCATTTTACTCATTGCGATCGCGCCAATTCCACACGATCGCACTGCACACTGCTGTAACCAAAGCCTAAAAATGGTCCGAAACTACCCCAAAACTCACCCGAGCCCCTCGGGACCTCAACCAAACAACAAGTCCTAAAACATCATATGAACTTAGTCTATACCTCAAATCACATGAAACAACGCTAAAACTACGAATCATTTCCCAATTCAAGCTTAATGAAACAAAGAATTTTCAACTTCTACATTCGATGCCGAAACCTATCAAATCAAGTACGATTGACCTCAAATTTTGCACACAAGTCATAAATGACATAACAGACCTATTTCAATTTTCAGAATCGGATTGCGACCCCGATATCAAAAAGTCAACTCTCCGGTCATACTTCTAAACTTAAATTTCTATTTTAGCCATTTCAAGCCTAATTTAACTACGGACTTCCAAATAATTTTTCGGATACGCTCCTAAGTCCAAAATCACCATACGGAGCTATTGGAATCATCAAAATTCTATTCCTGGGTCGTTTACACATAAGTCAACATCCGGTCAATCTTTTCAACTTAAGTTTTCCTCCTTGATAGTAATAGCATGTTTGGCAAAGCTAGAGAAATCAGCTTATTTTGAGAAGTTCTTTTTTCAAAAGTGCTTTTGAAAAAAATACTTTTAGACAGAAGCAGTTTGTGTTTGGCTAATCACTCTGAAAAGCACTTTTAAGCAATAGTTAAGACCAATTGTACTTTCGGTCAAACTATCTAAATAAAATGCAAGCTTAAAGAATATTCCAATAAAATTGCATTAAAAGTGGAAAAAAATAAGAAAGTATGGGTGAAGATAGCATATGCTGATTTAGTACCTAACTACGTGAACACATTAATAGATAATAAGACCAATTAAGCTTAAAGATGGGAGAATCAGAATTCTCAATAAGACAAACAACTATAATTTATTGTTGAATACACATTGTATTAGCAAATGTCAAATAATAGGGAATAAAAAGTAAAATAAATAAGTTAAGTTACTTCCTTGGCTCAGGTATACATGCCCTTAAATCTACATCCCTCTTGTTTGCTTCTCAAAGTTGTTGGATATTGTTGCAATTTCATACAATCTATATCAATCCTAAGTACTCTATTACCTACTCCTCCATTTCTTTACTTTCAAATCCCACCAACAACAATGAGTTATCATATAAAGCAATCCCATTATATGTCCTTTAACATACCTTCCATATTCCATAAATTCCTAGCTAGATAAACGAATTTAAATTCAAACAAACAGATGTTGCTCGAACACAACTTCTAAGAGAGTTTCCAAATCATCTTGAGCCTTATTAACCCTTCCTAAGACATGAAATAATGAATAACATCTGTCAATAAAAAATCACATGCACAAATTTTTCCAATAGTAATTCATCCAATTTATGTCAATCTCAACCCATATACCAATTTTAGTGCTTTATCAAAATTGGGTTATCACGAGTTCCAATTTTTCTTTCCCTCGGCTATGGAGAGTGAGGGGTGTGTGCGAAGAGGCAGTTATTACTGAAACATACTCGCGATTCACAATTCATGAAAATATAACATATACAAAAAGAAGAAAAAATGTGAAGCAACGGAAGAACATCGTGCATTAGGAGTAAAACTGTAACGACCCAGCCGATCGTTTTGAGTATTAAAACCCCTTTCTCCCATTTACTGCTCAATTTATGCTTTACAGTTGTCATTTAAATTGCCAGGGTAATTGGTTCGGGTCCGGTGAGGTTTCGAAATGAATTGAGACACTTATAGACTGTTTGGCCAAGCTTCTCAAGAGGCCAGAAGTGTTTTTTTTCTTTTCCAAAAGTACTTTTTTTTTTCCTAAATTGAGTTGTTTGACGAAGCTCTTTTGGGAAAAAAAAAGTGCTTTTGTGAAGAAGCAGAAGCATTTTCTGAGAAACAGAAAAAAGTAGCTTCTTCCCAAAAGCAGAAGCAGAAACAATTTAGACTTTTCTTCTTACCAAGAATACCCTTAACAAAATATAATATATACCAAAATAACCATTAAACCTAATACTTAGGATATTAATGTATACATATTTCTTATTATTTTTAGGATAACTTTCTAATATATAGTGACTTTAGGAGTGAATGCTTTTATATTTGTTGAATGATTTTTAATATATTTAACTTATATTAAAAAAAAATTAAGTACTTTTAAATTTTATTTTCATATTTTACTGAAATAAAATGAAAAGATTTAGCTATTGCATGTAATAACAAAATTTTGAGATTATTTATTTACTTATAATATTAACTATTAAGTAAATATATTCATGTCCTTATTCGTAATTTGATACTTAAAAGTTTGTATTTTATTTAAATATTTTGACCGAAAGTACAAGTGACAGATTGATCTTCCATCTTGCATACTTGGCTGATTGATTCGCTCAGTTACTTTTTGATAGTTGGTTTGTTCTCCTGTTAGTTCAGTAAACGAATGCACATGGATTATCAAGTTTGTGTATTTATTAATGGGAAATATTATTGCATTCATACATGCACTTAACATACATATAGTTTGTATTAAAAACATTCTTCCATGATGATTACTTTTAACTTCTGTAAATTAAAATTATTACGGGGAACTCAGAAAAATGATTATTTTCAAGGTCATGGAAGCGTACTCAAAGGTCCTCCTCCATCACTTTAGGTGGCAAAGGCTGTGAAATATTTCTCTCGGTACACTTCTTTCTATCCCTCAAGCAGGGCCTGCTGATGGGTGAAGCAACTAAAGCATTTGCTTTAGGCCTCACCCTTTTGGGGCCCCAAATTTACCCATAGTAGACTTTAGTTAAATTTGTATGAAGTATTTTAAGTAAAAGGGTACAATTCTTTATTAAATAAAGATGAATTAACCCGATTAGCCGATCACTAAATCGCTTAAGCTAAAAATAGCTGATAGAGATATAATATATGTATAATTTATATTTAATATATGTATAATCATGTATAGTCAATATATAAGCTATGTATGTGGCTAGCTACTTGTGTAAAGATCCCTTAAATAAAAAAGAAAACGTAACATTTTAATTTGTGATTGATTATATCGTTTCAGCAAAAAACTGGTAATGTAAATCTTCCCCCTTTAGGTGTGAATATATTGAGGAATGTGTCTGCATGAGTTTCTCTTTTTACTTTTCCTCAACAGAAAATATGTTTTACATTTTATAATCTCTTTCTTGGTTTTTCTAAATAATCAATATCCTTTTATACCTTTCTCATCAGAACATGTAATATATCATTTGTAATAAACTTCTTGAATCATATTTTATTATTTTGAATTTTCTAGTTTTGCTCTAGAGTTTGTGTTTTTGATATTTTTACTTCTGAAGTATTTGATGGAAGGAGGGAGCTTCCAAAGAACATTGGAAGTAACATATTGAAGAAATGATCCCAGTTTCACATGTAAGATCGTCAAAATTGTCAAGCACCCAAGGGTGTGGCTAGTGGTCAATGAAGTGTGTGAGAACCATGAGCTCTCAGGTTCAAATTTCAGCGGAGACAAAAAATACTAGATGATTTCTTCCCATCTATCCATGCATGATCTATCCAAGAGTTGCATGTGATAATCGTTGGTGCAGATGAGGGCATATATAGGTACGACTTTCTTTCTCGCCTCCCCACTTCCAGTAACTCTTATTTCCGTGACGGTGCAATTTTATCTTAAATAGCAGTATACAATTACACATGCATTTATCTTTATTACAATGAGCTTTCATGTATATCATTATCAGTAATATAAGCTCTTAACCATGGCAGCATCACTAAAGCTTGAACATTAGAAGAATATTTCAAGGTGCATACCTCTCCATCAGAAGACAATCGCATGTTTGGCGGTTGCTGTTAGTCCCGCCAATATTGCTGTATTTGTAAATAATAATTCTGGAAAATATAAGTTATCGTAATGAAACAGTAATAAATTCGAGCCCACAGAATTCACAGTGTTTCCTTAAGAAATTTAATCCCCTCCTAGTACCCAAGGTTATGGATTATTTCCTCCCATGATAGAACGAATCACACACTGGTGTAGCGGTACTTCAAACCCCAGTGTTTAAGCGAACACAAAGTTTGGTAGCAAATCACACTTACAGTTGCTTTGTTTGAAGTTAAAACAATGCAGAACAAAGGAGTAGAAACTCAGAAAATCGTATGAAAATGCTGAGAGGAAGGAGTGCAATGTGTAGCCAAAGTTGAGCGTTTTCAGTTTGGTTGTGTATCTTTCTTCAACAGCTGCTGCTCATATTTATAGCAGTCAGCTTTGAAGATGAACGACCCTCCACCCTCCATGGTGGAGCATGCACTAGCTTGTTTGTGGAGCAAGCACTTGGCCATGGTGGGAAGAGCATTAGGCGGCTGCTATTGCAGCTGGTGGTCAATACACGGATTGGAACATATCCGTTACAAATGCGGATAATCTTACGTTAATATTTACTATTAACAAATAAATTTGGTCCAAAAAATTAATCAATCAATCGATCATTTGAATCCGAAGCCGAAGCCGAAGCCGAAGCCGAGCGAGCGACGACGACGACGGCGCGAGGCTTGCTTTCTTCTTAACTCTTTAAGAGCTACAAGAAGAGCAATTATATATATACCCACCAAAAATCTTTTCCTCTTCCAATATGGGACAATGTCTCATTGTCAAGAGGGAAACTTAAAATTTTACTCAAAAATTTCATTTTCCCTCCATTTTCCATTCACCCTCATTTTAAGACTATTTCATCTTAAATAACAAAAACCTCAACAATCCCCCACATGAATGGGGAATGGCTATATCACGGAAGTATGCATGGAAAAACTGTGTGATTTACAAGCAAGGATTAATCGCATCTGGATAAGTAGGTTTCCCTTTGAACTTTCCGTAGTTAACTTATGTCGGATATACTCGGTCAATCGGTAGATTTGATATCTTTGAACCGTCGATCTTTGGTGTATACCTAGACAAACATAAGTCACACAATCAACCCTTAACCGTCTTTGGTTCTCATTGTTGTGTTCGTTTCAGCCATGAACACCGCCTGGTTTCATAAGTGCGTAGAGAACTGGCCTTACAAAGTTCTCCTTGAAGCGGCTAACACTTCACACTTACATAGGTGATTCCTAAACGTGTCATCCTGTAGATACACTATTTGATATACCCCGTATCAAATTTAAAAATCATTAAAAAGCCTTAATGCTTTATCCTTGGTACTGAACATTGTCTCATCATGAGAACGGACTAAAATTTTACTAAAATTTTATTTGACAATGTTGAACCGTCATTAATGACTTTGTTTGATCTCCTTGAACCTAGATCTTGGGATCTCCAGTCTTCTAGGTAGAGTTACCGCCACAATGACTTGTTCTCGGCCATAGCCCCATTCCCCTTGATGATTTCTCAACTACCTCTCTAGTTAGGCCTTTTGTAAGTGGATCCGACACATTATCACTTGACTTTACATAGTCAATCGTGATAATTCCTCTAGAGAGTAATTGCCTAACGGTTTTATGTCTTCGTCGTATATGACGAGATTTACCGTTATACATAACGCTCCCAGCCTTTCCAATTGCCGCTTGACTATCACAATGTATGCATATTGGTGCCAACGGTTTGGGCCAAAATGAAATATCTTCCAAGAAATTCCGGAGCCATTCAGCTTCTTCACCGGCTTTATCTAAGGCTATGAATTCAGCCTTCATTGTAGAGCGGGCAATACATGTTTGTTTGGACGACTTCCAAGATACCGCTCCTCCACCAATAGTGAATACATATCCACTCGTGGACTTAGAATCTGTTGAACCGGTGATCCAATTTGCATCACAGTATCCCTCAATCACCGCAGGGAAATTACTGTAGTGCAATTCAAAGTTCTGGGTATGTTCTAAATATCCCAAAACTCGTTTCATTGCCATCCAATGAGATTGGCCTGGATTGCTCGTATATCGACTCAGTTTACTTATAGCACAAGCTATATCTGGTCGTGTACAATTCATGATATACATTAAGCATCCCAACACACGAGCATAATCCAATTGTGATATGCTTTGGCCTTTATTCTTTGCTAATGCAAGATTCACGTCAATTGGAGTCTTTGCAACTTTAAAGCCCAAGTGCTTGAATTTTTCAAGTACTGTCTTAATATAATGAGATTGTGACAATGCCAGACCTTGAGGAGTCTTATGGATCTTAATTCCCAGAATTAAATCAGCAACTCCCAAGTCTTTCATATCAAACTTGCTATTGAGCATACGCTTAGTAGCATTTATGTTGGCAATATCATTACTCATTATCAGCATATCATCCACATATATGCAAACAATGACTATGTGATTTGAAACATTTTTAATGTACACACATTTATCACATTCATTTATCTTAAAACCATTTGACAACATTGTTTGGTCAAATTTTGCATGCCATTGTTTGGGTACTTGTTTTAGTCCGTAAAGAGACTTAACAAGTCTACATACCTTCTTTTCTTTACCTGGAACCACAAACCCTTCAGGTTGTTCCACGTAAATTTCTTCCTCCAACTCTCCATTTAAGAAGGCCGTCTTAACATCCATTTGATGAGTTTCAAGACCATTCACTGCAGCTAATACTACTAACATCCGTATGGACGCAATTCTTGTAACTGGAGAGTATGTATCAAAGTAGTCTAGACCTTCTCGTTGTCTATACCCTTTGACTACGAGTCTAGCCTTGAATTTATCAATAGTGCCATCATTTTTGATTTTTCTCTTAAAAATCCATTTAGAACCCAAAGGTTTATTTCCAGGAGGAAGATCAACCAATTCCCATGTATGGTTGTTCAATATGGATTCTATTTCACTATTGACTACCTCTTTCCAAAATAATGATTCCGAAGAAGTCATAGCTTCCTTAAATATTTGAGGCTCATTCTCCAATAAGAAAGTCACAAAATCTGGTCCAAATAAAGTAGACGTTCTTTGACGTTTACTACGTCTTGGATCCTCCTGATTACATATACTTTCTTTTGTTTCTTCCCGAGGTTGTTTAGATCCTTCACCAAACAACTCACATTCCTTTTTATATGGATATATATTTTCAAAGAACTCAGCATTATCTGATTCTATAACCGTATTATTATGAATGTCGGGATTTTATGATTTATGAACCAGAAATCGATATGCTTTACTATTTGTCGCATATACTATGAAAACACAATCAATGGTTTTCGGTCCTATCTTTACCCTTTTGGGTTTAGGAACTTGCACTTTTGCCAAACACCCCCACACTTTAAAATAATTCAAGTTGGGCTTCCTTCCTTTCCATTTTTCATATGGAATGGATTGTGTTTTGCTATGGGGCACTCGATTTAATATTCGATTAGCCGTAAGAATGGCTTCCCCCACAAGTTCTGTGGCAAACCAGAACTTATCAACAACGCGTTCATCATCTCCTTTAATGTGCGATTCTTTCTTTCCGCAATCCCATTAGATTGGGGCGTGTAAGGGGCTGTTGTTTGATGAATAATTCCATATTCTAAACATATTTCTTCAAAAGGAGATTCATATTCACCACCCCTATCACTTCTTATCATTTTTACTTTCTTGTTAAGTTGCGTTTCAACTTCATTTTTGTATTGCCTGAATGCATCTATTGCTTCATCTTTACTATTCAGTAAGTAAACATAGCAATATCGAGTACCATCGTCAATAAAAGTTATGAAATACTTCTTTCCACCGCGAGATGGTATTGACTTCATGTCACAAATATCTGTGTGAATTAAGTCTAAAGGATTTGAATTCCTTTCAACTGACTTATAAGGATGTTTAACATACTTAGATTCCACACATGTTTGACATTTTGATTTTTCGCATTCAAACTTAGGCAGTACTTCCAAGTTAATCATTTTCCGCAAGGTTTTATAATTGACATGACCCAAACGTACATGCCATAAATCATTTGACTCAAGTAAGTAAGAAGAAGCTGGAATATTATTATTGTTTTCCACAACCATTACATTCAGATTGAAAAGGCCCTCGGTGAGGTAACCTTTTCCTACAAATATTTCATTCTTACTTATGACAACCTTGTCGGACACAAAAATGCACTTAAAATCGTGCTTAACAAGAAGTCCAGTAGAGACTAAATTCTTTCTCATTTCGGGAACATGAAGGACATTGTTCAAAGTCATGACCTTGCCAGAAGTCATTTTCAGAAATATCTTCTCATATCCTTCAACTTTTGCTGTTGAAGCATTTCCCATATAAACTGTCTCTCCGGGTCCAGCAAGAGCATAAGTAGCAAAAGCTTCTCTAACTGCACAAACATGGCGAGTGGCTCCAGAATCAAACCACCACTGTTTAGGATTTCCCACCAAGTTACATTCAGAAAGCATGGCACACAATTTATCAACATCATCATGCTTTACTACTATGTTTGCTTGACCCCTTTTCTTGTCTTTCTTCGGAGCACGACACTCCGTAGATTTGTGTCCGATTTTCTCACAGTTGTAGCAGTTTCCACTGAACCGCTTCTTGCTTGGGTTTTATTTCGGAACAGAAGCCTTCTTCCTCTTTTTGTTATCTTCAACAATATTTGCTCCCATTATTGTTGAATTTCCACGGCCTCTCCTTTCAGCAGCTTTATTGTCCTCTTCGATTCTCAACCGAACAATGAGATCTTCAAGGGACATTTCCTTTCGTTTGTGTTTCAAATAATTTTTGAAGTCCTTCCACAACGGAGGCAACTTCTCAATCATTGCTGCTACTTGGAATGCTTCGTTGATTACAAGACCTTCAGCAAGTAGATCATGAATAATCACTTGCAATTCCTGGACTTGAGTAATAACAGACTTGCTATCTATCATTTTGTAGTCCAGAAATTTTGCGGCAACGAATTTCTTCATCCCGGCATCTTCAGTCTTATATTTCTTTTCAAGCGCATTCCACAATTCTTTGGATGTCTCCATGCTACTGTATACATTATACAGATTATCATCCAGTCCGCTAAGAATATAATTCTTGCATAAAAAATCAGAATGCTTCCACGCTTCAATCACGAGAAAGCGTTCATTATCTGGAGTTTTATCCGGCAGATCAGGAACATCTTCCTTGATGAACTTCTGTAGACATAACGTAGTTAAGTAGAAGAACATCTTCTGCTGCCAGCGTTTGAAATCAATCCCGGAAAATTTTCCGGGTTTTTCTGCCGGTGCCAACGCCGGTGTTCGGCTTGTCGTTGCGTTGGCAGTCGCCATCGGAACAGCTTGGTTTTCGTTTTCAGTCATCATCTTTTCTGTAAAAGAATGACACAAACAAACGTTTAATAAATATTTTCAAACTGGAGTAAAAATCACGTAGATTTTAATCTCCAACAAAACGCCACGAAGGCTTTACTCTCCAAAACGGGAGTACACAAAACCATAAAGGTTTTAATTTGCAGAATAATAAGAATAACACAAATACAGAAATAAATAATTAAATTCCTTAAGCTTGTTAGTCCCGCCAATATTGCTGTATTTATAAATAATAATTTTGAAAAATATAAGTTATCGTAATGAAACAGTAATTAATTCGAGCCCACTGAATGCACAGTGTTTCCTTAAGGAATTTAATTCCCTCCAAGTACCCAAGGTTATGGATTATTTCCTCCCAGGATAGAACGAATCACACACTGGTGTAGCGGTACTTCAAACCCCAGTGTTTCAGCGAACACAAAGTTCGGTAGCAAATTACACTTACAGTTGCTTTGTTTGAAATTAAAACAATGCAGAACAAAGGAGTAGAAACTCAGAAAATCGTATGGAAATGCTGAGAGGAAGGAGTGCAATGTGTAGCTAAAGTTGAGCGTTTTCAGTTTGGTTGTGTATCTTTCTTCAACAGTTGCTGCTCATATTTATAGCAGTCAGCTTTGAAGATGAACGACCCTCCACCCTCCATGGTGGAGCATGCACTAGCTTGTTTGTGGAGCAAGCACTTGGCCATGGTGGGAAGAGCATTAGGCGGCTGCTATTGCAGCTGGTGGTCAATACACGGATTGGAACATATCCGTTACAAATGCGGATAATATTACGTTAATATTTACTATTAACAAATAAAAAAGCCGAAGCCGAAGCCGAGCCGAGCGAGCGACGACGACGACGGCGCGAGACTTGCTTTCTTCTTAACTCTTTAAGAGTTACAAGAAGAGCAATTATATATATACCCACCAAAAATCTTTTCCTCTTCCAATATGGGACAATGTCTCATTGTCAAGAGGGGGAAACTTAAAATTTTACTCAAAAATTTCATTTTCCCTCCATTTCCCATTCACTCTCATTTTAAGACTATTTCATCTTAAATAACAAAAATCTCAACAGTTGCCTGGCAAATAATTCTTCGCTCATATTAATCAGAAGACAATAGTCTATCTTCACTTGTTTGGCAGTTTCCTTGCAAATAATTTGTCGCTCGAAATAGCCTGGATTTAGTATTTAGTACTTGTTGCTCGGCAAAACAACTAAGACTCCATAAATTTGAATCAGTTGAGCAGTTGTGGACGAGTCCATTAATTTGAATGAGTTAAGAAAATATCTACCTTAATAATGCTAGCTGAACTCAGTAACGTTGATGACAATCACAGGAATATGAAACTCTTCTACTTTAATCATTTTCTATAAGGATTTTTGTTTTGATTATATAATCAAACACATGATGGACTCTGCCTAATTGGCCCATTTCTTAATTAGTGTGGTTTCTCGCCTAACTTAATCTCCATTTTCAGACTTACATAACAAAAGAGTTAGTCGAAACATAGTGTACGCAAGCTGATTAGTCAAATCTCCAGAAAATTTGACACCACCACAATAATTAAGTGAGAGAACTTAGTAGGAGTATTATTTAACAGAGCTTCAATAAATTCACCTAGTACTAGCGTATAGGCATTTTAAAGTGAACTTTGTTTACCCGAAAAACGGATAGAGTTGAATTTATACGTAATTCTAAGGATACGTGGTATAACTGGTACAAATTGGAAAAATAAGTAGAAATATATCGAATATTGACTGTAAAAAGGAATGAATATAAACCCAAATTGAGTAAAGAATGATTGATAAATGAACAAGATGAATCAATATCAAAAGTTTCAAAAAGGAATAATCTATATATCTATATTATTATAAAAGCATGAATATAATGTTGGTTTACAAAAATAACCTTATAATATTAAGCATAACAACTCATAATAAAAGGACATAACTGAAATTCTAGATATTAGCCTTATAATCCTATTAGTTTTAGGAAATAATACTATATGTTAGGAATCCTACATGATTACCTTTAGGAATCATATTAGTATAATTACTTTCGGGCTGTCTAATTCATATAAAATTAAACAAGTAAATATCTTTAGTCATGTAATCCTATTACTTTTAGGATATACTTCTTAAAAAATTCTATTACTAATTTAATTCAAAAACATATTATAATGTCCTCTTACTAATTTAATTTGAGAATGTATTATATTATCAAAATTCATTTAGAAAAATGAGAGCCTATATTATTATAAAAGCATAGATATAATATTAATATACCAAAATGGCCCTAAAATATTAAACATAAGAACTCATAGGTAAAGTGCATAACTGCAATAACTTATTTTTTGGACTACAATACCTTCTATGCTATTTTTTAATATTTAATATTTTAAAATTAATAAAATGTATCTATTAAAATTTTATTAAAAATATGTAGGAAAGTTTAATAAAATTATTTTTATCATAATCCTCTCTATTGGCAATACATTACCACTCCATAATGTCCAATACCAAAAAAATTAAAAGTAATATTAAATGAACTGCATAAAGAGTTAAACAACAACAACAACCCAATAAAATTCCACTAATGGGGTATGGGGAGGGTAGTGTGTACGCAGACCTTACCCCTACCCCGAAGAAGTAGAGTGCATAAAGAGTTATAATTGAAAACAATACCCCCACGACAATATATTTTTATATTATATTTGAACTATTTTTCTACTCAAATAATATATTTTTATCAATTTTTTGCGTAATATTAAAAAACACCCAATTATTAAACAACAACTAAAAGATATTTAAGAATATAAATGTGTGAGAAATAGAAAATAATGGGTGGTAAGAGTCAATACCACTAATAATGCTACTGACATAAGGATCTAAAAGTGAAATGTCATATCAATCTTTTACTCTTTGAAAATAAAATTTATGGTGGATAAAATTAATTTTAAGATTAAATATTCTAAACAAGAGATGAACTAATATTAAGATCTGAATCAACATAGAGTAAATTATTTTTATGTTAAAATTAAATAATTAAATCTTTTAATTAATTATTTAGCAAGAAAATCCAATTAAATTATTTTTTAAATTCATTATATGAGTAAAATTCTTATTCAAGTTTAAAAAAACCTTAGGGTACATAAACTTATTCCATAAAAAGAGCGTTAGAATAAAATTAAAAGGGTTAATATATTATTAAGAATCAAAATGTTGTACAAGTGTCTGAGGAAGCACAATCAAAACTAAATCCAAATCAAGAACAAACTTTCAAGGCTATATTATAAAGAGTTAACTGTAACGACCCGACTTGTCGTTTTAAGAATTTACGCCCCGTTCAGTAACTTAAGGTCTCAAGCAGCTTCACAATATGTATTATGACCTGCGGGTTTGGTCGAGTTTGATTTACTAAAGATTTGGAATTAAATTAAAAGAACAATCCTTAATTTGAAGCTTAAATGGAAAGAATTGACCGGAGAGTTGACTTTTGAGCAAACGACTCCGGAATGGAATTTTGATGATGTCAATAGCTCCGTATGGTGATTTTGGACTTAGGAGCGTGTCCGAAAAATTATTTGGAGGTCCGTAGTGGAATTAAGCTTGAAATGTCGAAAGTTAAATTTTTGGAAAATTTGACCGGAAGTGGACTTTTTGATATAAGGGTCGGAATCCGATTCCGAAAGTTGAATTAGGTCCATAATGTCAATTATGACTTGTGTGCAAAATTTGAAGTCATTCCGGATCGATTTGATGTGTTTCGGCACAAGTTATAGAATTTGAAAGTTCAAAGTTCATAAATTTTGAATTGGGGTATGACTCGTGGTTTTTGAGTTGTTTGTGGTGATTTGAAGGTTCGACTAAGTTCGTATGATGTTTTGGGACCTGATGGTATGTTTGGTTGAGGTCCCGGGGGGCTCGGGTGAGTTCCGGGATGGTTTTAGATTATTTCTCCTTGTTTTGCAACTGCTGGAACTGATTTCTGGTATTGTTCTTCGCGAACGCGAAGGGTCTGACGCGTTTGCGAAGAAGGATTTTGGAAAGCTGGGATTTGCCCATCGCGAACGCGATGAAGAAGCCGCGAACGCGAAGAAGGAGATGAGGAAAGCCTACGCGAACGCGAGTGGGCAGACGCGAACGCGAAGAGGAAAGGGAGTTGGGGGCCTGCCTGGCGTTAAGCCTTCGCGAACGCAACTCGTGTCTCGCGAACGCAAATGACAGAGGTCGGAAGGCATCGCGAACACGATGAGGATATCGTGAACGCGAAGAAGGAACCTGGGCAGCACATTTTTTGTGCTTCGCGAACGCGATGAAGGCACTCCTGGGCAGAATTAAAAGTCCCAAAAACGGGGGTTTGAGTTCATAACTCAAAATCTAATTTGGAGCTCGGTAGAAGGCGATTTTTGGAGAGATTCTTGCGTGGGTATTTGGGGTAAGTGATTCTCATCCAGTTTTAATTAATTTAAATGATTATGTCTTTGAATCCATCATTTAATTCGGATTTAATGGAGGAAAAATCAAGATTTTTGTAAAATCTTCCAAAAACGAAAATTTAAGATTTGGAAGTTGAGTTGTTATTGGACTTCGATAAAATTGGTATGGTTGAACTCGTATCGCAATGGGTGTTCGTATTTCATGAAAATTTTGCCGGGTTCCGAGGGACGGGTCCCGTGTTGACTTTTGTTGACTGTTTAGAATAATTTTTACGTCGGCGTATTATTATCCGAAATTATTTCCGATGAATTTTAATGAAGTTATATAATAAATTTGGATAGATTTGAACGGCCCGGAAGTCAATTCAAGCAAGAAGGTGATTTTGGAATATCGGCATAACTTCAAAGAGGTAAGTGTCTTACTTAACCTCGAGTGGGGGAATTACCCCTTAGGTATCAAGTCTTATGTGCCAAATTGTGTAATTAAAAACCATGTACACGAGGTGACGAGTACGTACTTGGTTTATATGTGCAAATTTCATGGATTAAAAATCCTTAGATGCCCTTATGTATTAAATTGGAAATTATTGGCAATTATTAAATCCTTTATTTGTCATGCCTAGATCCTTGTTTGTTGAAATTGTTTTAACATGATGATTTAGTGTGATTTCCACCTTGATTTTATGTGAAATATTATTTTGTTGAGTTGTTCACTTTTGGATATTTTGTTAAGATTTTTGTGCACATTATGGTCGAGCCATGGGCTCCTTATTGTAGAAAATAATGTATTGTTGATTTCTGTGGCAAGTTATAATATTTGGGCACTTGATGTGCAATTTGTGATATGTTGTAAGATTGGAGAACTTGATGTGCAATTCGTGAAATGCTGTAATATTTGGACACTTGAGGTGCAAGTTATATTATGCTGTGATATTTGGGCACTTGAGGTACGATTTGTGAAATATTGTGATATTGATACGCATGCGGTGAAATAAGGGTAGCTTGAAATGCGTGGCTAGTAGGGGAACTACTAGAAGTCATGCGGTGATATAAGGTCAGGGTGTTGAAACGCATACGGTGAGATAAGGGTGGCTTCAAACGCGTGGCTAGTAGGGGAACTACTAGAAGCCATGCGGTGTGATAAGGGTGGCTAAAACGCGAGATGCTATTTCGGAAAAAATAATTTCTTTAAAATTTAATGTGAAGGCTCCGGCGGTGATATAAGTAAATGAGATATTGTGAATTTATTTATGATTTGGGACTACAAGGTGGTAACTTGGGAGTGCCCTGTTGATATTTCTTTATTCATGTTCTTGCCTTGGGTGATTTTGTTTCATTTAATATGTAAATTCTTGTCTTCTTCCGTGATGTACTAATTGACTTTATTATTATGTGTTTTGTGCTCCTAGTTGTATTGTGTTGACTTTGGCTTTTTAGCACGAGATTCTGAAGAAGTATATTTCTGGTTTTCTTACTGATTTTCGATGATTGAGTTGATTTAAATAAAAGAAATTATTATTATGTTTTAAATTAGATAGTTTTACAACCAAACCAGTAGTTTATCTGATGCTTTGATATAAGTGCAAAGTTATTTTCTTCACCCAAATGATTCTAAAAAAATAAATTCAATTCTTTGTTGATTTCTTACTTGAATTAAAAACTTTTAAACTCACTTTACTGGAAATAAATTGAGCATGTGGATTTTATATACATTGAGGATATTGGCATGTGAATTGTCTATGTGGTTGTGATATGAAATGTGGGCACGAGGTGCTGTGATTAAATAATAATGATATTCGGCACGTGATTTGTCCGTGCAGTTGAGATATGAAATGAGGGCACGATGTGTCGGGAAAATATAATGATTTAATTATGGGCATGAAGTGCCGTGGAGATATGAAAAATGGGCTGAGACCCGTGTTTATGAAAAATATAAAAATGGGCTGAGACCCGTTGTTTTATGATTATGAAATGAGGTGTCACATGGTAATTTTTTAACTAAAGAAGTATATTCAAAATATTTATTTGGAAGGAGTTTTATTTAGAAAGTATTATATGAAAGAATTGTATTTGAAAGAAAATTATTTGAGGAAAATTATATTTGAAAGAGAATTAATTGGTAGAATTATATGTGAATGATATTTAATTGAAGAACTTGATCTGACGGGGTGTAATTGTATTTATTAATTATTGAGCGATATTAAATGGTGATCTTATTGTCTTACTGTGCATATCATTGGTTGTTTTATGTTGCCTTGTTGTGATATCACTCGTTGAGTTGTTGTTATCATTGCTAGATATTTTCCAGTACTATTGTATACTGCTATATTGCACAGGGTATTAGACTAGTGAGTGTCTTGACTGTACCTCGTCTCTACTCAATTGAGGTTAGTCTTGATACTTAATGGGCACCGCTGTGGTGTGCTCACTCTACACTTCTGCACATTTTTGTGCAGAGCCAGGTATTGAAGATAACAGACTTGAACAGAGTTAAAGAGGGATCGTAAGGATTCAAGGTAGAGCTGCTTGGTCGTCGCAGTTCTTTGGAGTCCTTTCATTTCATTGTACTATTAACTTGTAATCAAACAGTATTGTATATTCGGTCCTTGTGATCATTCTATGTATTCAGTTAGAGTTCGTGACTCAGTACTACCAGTCTTGGAAGGTTGTATATTGTAATTATTTCCGCTGTTAGTTTTGGTTACTTATTTAATTCAAAAACAAAATGGCTTCAAAAAATGCGATGGGAATCGGCTTACCTAGACTTAGAGACTAGGTGCTATCACGACGCCTGTGGTGGGATTTTGGGCCGTGACAAGTTGGTATAAGAGCTCTAGGTTCATAGGTTCTATGAATCACGAACGAGTCTTGTAGAGTCTTGCGTATCGGTACAGAGATGTCTGTACTTATCTTCGAGAGGCTACAGAACTGTTAGGAAATTTCCATTTCTTTCATTCCTGTCGTGCAAAATTTGTTGAATTTGGAATTGGAATCTTTGTATCTCCATTCTCTCACAGATGGTGAGGACACGTGCTACTGAGTTAGCTGAGCAGGCATCCGCACATACTGCTAGGGCTGCAAGAGGCCGGGGCCTAGGCTGAGGTAGAGGCCGAGGAAGGGCACGTGCTACGACTAGAGCACCTGTCAGAACAACAGTTGAGGAGCTACCAGTAGCTCCAGTTGGGGGACAGGTACCAGAAGCACCTGTTGTTACACCCGAAATTCAGGAGAATTTGGCACAGTTCCTGAGTATGTTTGGTACATTAACTCAGGCGAGATTGATCTCTGTTGCACCAAACATTCAGCAGATTGGGGGAGTAGCTCAGACTCCTATCGCAACTCCAGAGCAGCAGGTTCACGTTGGTTAGGTTCCGGGTGTAGAACCGGTACAACCTATTATTCCGGTTCGGCCTGAGGTCAGGCCCGAGGCATCAGAAGAAGAATAAAAGAGACTTAAAAAGTTTAAGAAATACGATCCACCAATTTTCAGTGACACATCTACAGAGGATGCATAAGAATTTCTAGAAAATTGTCACTGTATTCTCCGCATCATGGGTATTGTGGAGGTGAGCGGAGTTGCCTTTACTACATTTCAACTGTCTGGCGCAGCGTATCGCTGGTGGAAAATCTATGAAGAAGGTAGACCAGCCGATGCCACACCACCAACTTGGGCTCAATTTTCGGAAATGTTCTTGAAAGAATTTGTTCCCCAGACTCTCTGAGATGCGTGGCGCACAGAGGTTCAGTGAGTTAGCCCGTCATGCACCTATCTTAGTTCCTACAATCAGAGAATAAGTCCGCAGATTCATTGAGGGGCTCGATTATGATATTAAAATATGCATGGCTCGAGAATAGCAAACTGATGCTTCATTTCAGCAAGTAGTGGAGATTGCAAGGAAGATTGAGGGTGTTTTAGGCGAGGAAAGGGGGTCTAAGGAGGTCAAAAGGTGTCGAAGATCTGGAGGGTTCAGTGGATTTTACTCTTCAGCTAGAACCCATTATAGCGGAGGCTCGATCAGTTGATCAGTCGATCAGCTCAGTCCGCACATCAGATTACTCGTGGTGCTCAGTTTATAGTGCACTACCGACACGAGATTCTTATAGTGGTTATTCCAGTTATCCGGCACAGACTCAGTACGAGCAACTGCGATCTCAGAGGGGTTGTTGGGAGTGTGGTGATACTAGGCATATCATGAGAGATTGTCCCAGACTTGAGAGGGGTGGATTTCATCAGAGCACTCTAGCTATAAGCTTTATTCCAGTTAATACTCCACATGCACCGTCAGCAAAAGATGGAGGACATGCGGGTAGTGGGAACCTAAGAGGTGGAGGCCCGACCCGTTGATATAATCACTATGATTTGGCTGAGGCCGATACGCCAGATGGTGTCGTTACAGGTACGATCCTAATTTTGTTATAAAAGGATATTTTCCTTTAATTTTGTTCGGTTCTAAATATTGAGGTGAGTCCTCCTAGTATGCTCCGCTTATGGATGAGCTTTGTAAATTTGTGACCCACTTATATGTTTATCCCTATTGGGAGATTTGAAGATGTGAGCCTGTGTCTGTCATTTTATTTTTGTGCACCATTGAGGACTATAAGTCCAAAAGCAAAATTTTATTATTCAATACAGTGGGTTTAATGTGTTTCGGAATAATTGATTCCAATTTTTATGAATCATACACCCTACTGGTATGAGGGTTCATTATATGTTGTGAAAATTATTTATGAAATATATTGAAAAGAAGAAAGAAAGGAAATTGAAAATTTCAGTTGGCACAATGTGCAACAAAAATTGTGATTCGGATTTGAGGACGAGATCCTCGTATTTTTACATGATGTGAAATATTTAAACCGGGCTGCAAGCTGCGGTGGAAGTTATGTAAGGACGAGGTCCTTGTGGTGAAATATTTATGAGTTTAAAATTATTCCTTTGTGAAATTAATTCGTACAATAATATTAATAGGGAGTCATGCCTGTTAGGCTTATTTGATAATTCTTGTTTATTTTTTTGTTTATATTCAGCCATTTTCGTGCTGTAAACATTGAGCTTTAGCCTATGAGGTGAGTGCCCAGGTGGCATTAAATGTGACTCATTAATCCGAGTAAGTAATCATGAGGTCTTCATGCAACACATTCTGTTGTCAGTGTTGTGAAAATTCAAAATGAGGTGGTGGTTAATATGAGATTAATTGGTGATGCTGGAATTAATTATGAACAGCTTTTAAGACCAGAGATGTGGTGATGAGCATACATATGATGTGCTTCATGTCCTGATATCATTATGATAAGGCAATGCTAAGATTAATGTTATTGATATATACCCTGTGGTATTTTGTTGGGTTGTAGATATGTTGTTAGGAGTTGTTTGGGTGTTACTCAGGCAGGTGGATAGGCCCAATTACAGGGGAGACTCTGCCGAAATTACTGAACAATTTGGGAGTTAGTAAAATTTGGAGGATTGAGAATTTGCAAAAGAAGAGATAAATATGTTATGTGTTTGAGGGCGAATGATCCTAATCGGGGAATAATATAACACCCCAGAGAAAGTTTTGAGTTACTTCAACACTATTGAAGAAATTTATATGTGCATAGGCACGAGTTGCTATAGCCAGTTGAGACTAATGATGTGCGTTGTTGTGAGAATTCAGGCATTTTTGGAAATGATTGGAGAATTAGGGATGTTGCTTTAAAGTTTATAAAAATAGAGAAAAGAAATAATCTCAATTGAGATGGTGTTGTCGGACCCGTGTTAAATTGCGGGAATGTAAAATCATCCATAAGTATGTGTGCAAGAATATACTCAGTAATTTAAAGTCCACAGAAAGATTCTTAGCACGTTCGAGGACGAACGTTTGTTTAAGAGTTGGAGAATGTAACGACCCGACTTGTCGTTTTACGAATTTATGCCCCGTTCAGTGACTTAAGGTCTCGAGCAGCTTCGCAATATGTATTATGACCCGCGGGTTTGGTCGAGTTTGATTTACTAAAGATTCGGAATTAAATTAAAAGAACAATCCTTAATTTGAAGCTTAAATGGAAAGAGTTGACCGGAGAGTTGACTTATGCGAAAACGACTCCGGAATGGAATTTTGATGATGTTAATAGCTTCGTATGGTGATTTTGGACTAAGGAGCGTGTCTGGAAAATTATTTGGAGGTCCGTAGTGGAATTAAGCTTGAAATGCCGAAAGTTAAATTTTTGGAGAATTTGACCGGAAGTGGACTCTTTGATATCGGGGTCGGAATACGATTCCGGAAGTTGGAGTAGGTCCATAATGTCAATTATGACTTGTGTGCAAAATTTGAAGTCATTCCGGATCGATTTGATGTGTTTCGGCACAAGGTTATAGAATTTGAAAGTTCAAAGTTCATAAATTTTGAATTGGGGTATGACTCGTGGTTTTCGAGTTGTTTGTGGTGATTTGAAAGTTCGACTAAGTTCCTATGATGTTTTGGGACTTGATGGTATGTTTGGTTGAGGTCCCGGGGGGCTCGGGTGAGTTCCGGGATAGTCTCGGATCATTTCTCCTCGTTTTGCAACTGCTGGAAGTGATATCTAGTATTGTTCTTCGCGAACGCAAAGGGTCTCACGCGTTCGCGAAGAAGGATTTTGGAAAGCTAGGATTTGCCCATCGCGAACGCGATGAAGAAGCCGCGAACGCGAAGAAGGAGATGAGGAAAGCCTACGCGAACGCGAGTGGGCAGATGCGAACGCGAAGAGGAAAGGGAGTTGGAGGCCTGCCTGGCATTATGCCTTCCTGAACGTGACTCGTGTCTCGTGAACGTGAAGGACAGAGGTCGAAAGGCATCGCGAACACGATGAGGATATCGCGAACGTGAAGAAGGAACCTGTAACGACCCGGCCGGTCGTTTTGAGTATTACAACCCCGTTTCCCCATTTACTTCTCAAATTGGGCTTTACAGTTGTTGTGTGACTTGCCGGGGTAAATGGTTCGGGTCCGGTGAGGTTTTGGAATGAATCGGAACACTTAGTTTCAAGATTTAAAGCTTAAGTTAAAATAGTGACCGGATGTCGACTTATGTGTAAACGACCTCGGATTTGAATTTTGATGATTCCAATAGCTCCGTATGGTGATTTTGGACTTAGGAGCGTGTCCGGAAAAAATTATTTAGAAATCCGTAGTGGAATTTGGCTTGAATTGCCGAAAGTTGAATTTTGGGAAGTTTGACCGGGAGGTTGACTTTTTGATATCGAGGTCGGAATCATATTTTTTGAAATTGGAATAGCTTTGTTATGCCATTTATGACTTGTACACAAAATTTGAGTTCATTCCGGATTGATTTGCTATGTTTCGGCATTAAACCTAGAATGTTCGATGTCGATTCTTCAAGAATATGTGGTATCACATTAAGAAAATGTGCTCCAAATTCAGTTTTGATTAAAGTACTAGATCCGTATTGAAATTACGGAGCCGTAGCAAAAAGAATCGTTGAATTCGGACATCGTATGAGAGAGTTATGACTATTTCTGTGTCAGGAATGATTTTTCGTCGCCGCGAGCGCCCAGGGTAGCGTGGAGCGCTAGCCCTGGCGCTGGGAATTTTGGGATGCTGGAAACTGTGCCACAGGCAGCGCCCCACGCTATCTGTGACGCCCGAAATAGCTGAGGGTCTATAAAACGGGGGTTTTGCCATTTTTACTCATTTTTGAGTTTATGGAGCTCGGTGTAGGCGATATTTGGGCGATTTTCACGGAAAAACATTGGGGTAAGTGTTCCTTATCCTATATTGATTATATTTCATGATTCCATATTCATTTACATCATGAATCCGTGAATTTATGGAAGAAAAATCAGATTTTTATAAAATCTTCCAAAAATGTAAAATGAAGATTTGAAGGTCAATCCGAGATCGGAATTTGATAATTTTTGTATGGTTGGACTCGTATCGGAACGGGTGTTCGGACTTTGTAATTTTTGTCGGGTTCCGATATGTGGGCCCCACATATAACTTTTGAGCTAAATTTCAGATTTTTATGGAAAATTAGCATTTTCATATGGAATTAACTCCTATACCTCGTGTTGATTGTATCAAATTTTTTTGACTAAGATTCGAGGCGTTCGGAGGCCGAATCACGAGAAAAAAGTTTATTGGAATAAAGAATTTTCTTGGATTGAAGTAAGTAACTCTTCTAATTTTGGAGTTGAGGGTATGAACCCTGAATATATGTATTTTGTGAATTGTTGGGAGGTGACGCACATGCTAGGTGACGGGCGTGTGGGCGTGCACTATAGAAATTGTGACATAATTATTTTTGTGGAATTTTATAGTTAAATAATCTTGGCATTTTCCATGCGATTTTATGTGTTAAAGAAATTGAGCTGAAAAACATATTAAAAATCATGTTGAGGCTAAGTGCCAGTATTATTGGGACCCACAGAGGTCATATTGCTGTGAATTATTTGTTTCAAATTGAAAATTCATACTCAGTCATAGTCATTTCATTACATATCATAACTCAGTTTTATGACTCTATTTTGATGCATATAAATATTTTGGGTCGAATGCCCTGTTTTACTTAAATGCCCGAGTGGCTTGAGAGGTTTATGACTGAGTGAGGCCAAGGGCCTGATTTGTGAGGATATTTATGGGATCGGGCTGCACGCCGCAGCATGTTGCACAGTTATGGGATCGGGCTGCACGCCGCAACATGTTGCATATTTATGGGATCGGGCTGCACGCCGCAACCTGTTTGATATCGGCCGAGGGCCTGATTGTGAGGATGAGTGTGGATCGGGGCTGCCCGCCTGCAGCATACTTTATTATTATAGAACGTGAGTTGTCCGTGCAATACATGAGTTGTCCGTGCAGATTATAGCGCTTGGGCTGTAGGAGCCCCTCCGGAGTCTGTACACACCCCCAGTGCCGAGTGCCGAGTGACTGGGAGGCATGATTGATTGTGAGGTCTGCCCTATTGGCAAGAGTGATTGTGAGGTATGCCCGAGTGGCAAGAGTGATTATGAGGTATGCCCGAGTGGCACGAGTGACTGTGAGGTTTGACCGAATGGCTGTTTATGATTTTATCAATAAATTGCATCGCATTGGCATGGACACATGACATACAGGCATAAAGATGTATTTTTCCTCATGCTGTACAACATCACATCATTCATGATTTATCACAAATTTTTGACAGATGGGCATATTGATGCATTTGTTTTACACGGGTTATCCGGAAGGAAAATGAAACATCATATTTATTATTGACAAGATTTTGGGAGAAATTTATTGTTTTCAAACTATTTATATTATTGGAAACTTCGGCAAACGATTTGGGTTTTCACTGAGATATTTGAAAGGAAGAACTATAATTTTTGAAATCATTATTTGGCTGAGTATTTTATCCCTGAGTTATTTCTGGTATTATTTGCTTTATGTTGTTATGGATTGTTGTGTACTATTGGTTGTGGACCCGACCTTGGTAGAAGCTCGTCACTACTTTCAACCTACGGCTAGGTTTGTTACTTACTTAGTACATGGGGTCGGTTGTACTGATACTACACTTATGCACATTGCGTGCAGATGTTGGCTGCTGTTGTTGCTGTGCTTGCTGGTTGCGGGACTTGAAGATGCACCTGCGTTCCTGTTGTAGCTACCTCTTGTTCAGGGTAGCCTTAGATTTATAAAAGCTCTGTTTATGTATTATTCAAACAGACTATGTATTTATTTCATTTCCGTTTTGTATACTCTATTCTTAGAAGCTCATGATTTGTACTACCAGTTCTTGGGGAGATGTATCAGTTTTAGATATTTTCTTTTAATTAATTTCATTGGAATTGGATAATTGAAAGTTCGCTTACCTAGCGGGTTGGGTTAGGTGTCATCACGACTAATTGGATTTTGGGTCGTGACAAGTTGGTATCAGAGCACTAGGTTCATAGGTTCTACAAATCATGAGCAAGTGTCTAGTAGATTCTTGTGGATCGGTATGATGACGTCCATGCTTATCTTCGAGAGGCTACAAGGCATTTAGGATATATACTTCCCATTTTGCTATCCTTATCATGCGAGATTGATTCAGCTTGATTTATAAACTCTTTGAATTCCTTCCACGTATTCGTATGCGCACATGAGCGCTCGGTATCAGTTGTGCATCGCCAGCTTGTGATTCTATGAATGAGGTTCGAGGTATGTATTCTTTGTTTTGGTGATGGGCCAGTCTGGAGGACTTGAGGCCTTGGTTAGACCACAGCTTGAGCTCGGTAGCTTCAGTTGTAACCTGTACATTTGGACTCATATGTCCGGTAATATCCCTATGAGTGAAAGTTGTGGCTCGATGAGCGGTGGAATGGCTTTGTGATGAGTATGATGTAAATGTGGGATGTGTTAAGACGATTTGAATATGACGAGAAGTGTTTCCTTGAAATATAAAGGAAAGTCCATTAGGTGCTTGATTTTCGAATTGATGTTGCGTACAGTCTCCAGTATGAATGTTTTGAAGGATCTTTCACGATTGTTAAATTTTGGGACATATTAAATTCTCATGTCTGGTTAGTGAGTTTGGACTCAGATAGACTAAGTGATTGCATAGTAATTGTGACTGCGAAAGGGTATATCAAGATACCAATTTGAGGTTAAGCAGGTGGTTTATTCCCTGCGGAGTAATCTACGTAGGAGTATTCCTTATGATGTGAGTAGAGAGTTTCTTTTCTAACGACGAGGTGTATGGGTGGATATTTGAATCTGAATCTGGTTGAGAAAGTTGACTTGTGTGTTAAGAGGATGAATACGAGCTTAGCGGATGATTGAGGTATTTTTATGGTTGGTATTGTATGAACTTGGGAAGAAGTTTTATTGGACTGACTATGGCATTATGGCAGCACGAGAGTATTGGTATTGTGATTTATGGAATGTTTTAATCTATGGCTTTGAGCCAAGTGGGGGAATCTGCTATTGACAATTTGATTTCATGGTTAGGTGTTAAATTTTAATTTTGGTCTGAGGCATACTTGTGGGATAGCTATGACTTGCAAAAGTTGAGATCGAGGATGACTAGAATAAGGAAATTCCTAGTTAAGGATTATATTGCACGTATGAGTAAATGAAATTCGCGGGATGAGTGAGTTGTTATGGGTGAATGATGTAGTGCGCACAGAGTATAATTTGATAGGTGGTGTTAAAGTAGAGTTACTTCTTTGAGTGTTGTTGTGCTAATGGGTCACGTGTCTTTCGACCCATTTGGGCGGTGCAATTAGATTTGAGCAAAGTGGGTGACTCCCGAGAAAATTCTAGTGGGTTTGAGAATTTATATAGAAATTGAGAATTTCTCCGGACTTGTGTATGGATAAAACCTGAGATTTACACTGGATGGTGCCTAGACTTGCGAAAATTTTGTATGACTATGGATTCTATGTTTTAGTATAAGGAAGGTAAGAAGAACAATTTCAAATTCACATAATGTATTCTCAGAGTGAGTTTTATAGTTGTGGTATTTTTGAAAGTGCTTAAGAAGAATACAGTTGCTTATGGGCCGTAGGGCGTTGTGGTTGTATGCTAAGGTTTGTAGGGTAAGTCGTGGTTAAAGATCATAATAATATAGCAAGAAGAAGTATCAATCTGAAGACAAATTCAGAAGGGACCCGGAGAAAATAGGACAACTGGGTAGTAGGTTGGATCAGTATGGTAATGGATATGATCGGTTCCTTGGGTGCATATGATGTGGGGGTTTTCTACAGGTGCATTTTGGCAATACACCTAGACTTGGCGACTTGTGTGGCTTGGTCAAGTTAGAGGAATTTAGTTTTAAGGGCTTGATTATGTGCAAATGGATTCCAAAGTATTCTTGATGGTTTCTACTGGTGTGGAGAACGTGTTATGTATTGTGATTTTCTCCTCGAAAGAAGCAAGAGAAAGGTTTCTAACCAAAAGGGTATGTAAATTATTAGTGGCTCAAAGTTCATAATGGGATCCTTGTGCTTGTTACTTGATGGCATAATAGATGCGATGAGTTGTGTGGGATTAAGGTTGGCGTGTGCAAGGTCACGGTTTAGACTTGAAAGGGAGGTCATAAATTTTTAGAGGCATGAACAGTTTTCGATGTTTAGATGAATACTATTACTACTTGGTGTTGTATGAGAAGGGGGCGGATTTTAGAAGGCGCATGGTATTTTGACTTACGGATGTATAAATTGGTATTGCGGTACTCACACAGTTGATAAAATGCTGATATTCAAATTTTGCCAAGTGGCACGGAAATTTTTTTAAGGTATTTCTCGTGAGATGATCGTATATGAGATTGGTGTTAGACATTTGGGCGGTGGAGATAGAATCAAATATGGTGATTCGGGTATTCTATGAATTTGGAGATTGGGAGTTCTCAAGAGCGGATTGTTTCATGGTTATGGACTGTGAAGTTGTGGCTGGAGCTAGCCAGATGATAGAATGTGTTATGATTCAGTCATTATGGATTTTCGGAAGAAGTTTTATCTATTTGTGGGTAACTCGAGTTGATTTGGCGGTCCATTGGTAGGTAAAAGCTCATTATAGATTTATAAAAGCTCTATTTATGTATTATTCAAACAGACTATGTATTTATTTTATTTCCACTTTGTATACTCTATTCTTAGAAGCTCATGATTTGTACTACCAGTTCTTGGGGAGATGTATCAGTTTTAGATATTTTCTTTTAATTAATTTCATTGGAATTGGATAATTGAAAGTTGGCTTACCTAGCGGGTTGGGTTAGGTGCCATCACGACTAGTTGGATTTTGGGTCGTGACGGACAACACATTTTTTGTGCTTCGCGAACGCGATGAAGGCACTCCTGGGCATAATTAAAAGTCCCAAAAACGGGGTTTTGAGTTCATAACTCAAAATCTAATTTGGAGCTCGGTAGAAGGCGATTTTTGGAGAGAATCTTGCGTGGGTGTTTTGGGGTAAGTGATTCTCATCCAGTTTTGATTAATTTCCATGATTATGTCTTTGAATCCATCATTTAATTCGAATTTAATGGAGGAAAAATCAAGATTTTTGTAAAATCTTCCAAAAATAAAAATTTAAGATTTGGAAGTCGAGTTGTTATTGGAATTTGAAAAAATTTGTATGGTTGAACTCGTATCGGAATGGGTGTTCGGATTTCATAAAAAGTTTGCCCGGTTCCGAGGGGCGGGTTCCGCGTTGACATTTGTTGACTTTTTGGAATAAATTTTTAAGTCGACGTATTATTATCCGAAATTGTTTCAGATGAATATTAATGAAGTTATATAATAAATTTGGATAGATTTGAACGGCTCGGAGGTCAATTCAAGCAAGAAGGCGATTTTGGAATATCTGCATAACTTTAAAGAGGTAAGTGTCTTGCTTAACCTCGAGTGGGGGAATTACCCCTTAGGTATCAAGTCTTATGTGCCAAATTATGTAATTGAAAACCATGTACGCGAGGTGACGAGTACGTACTTGGTTTATATGTGCAAATTTCATGGATTAAAAATCCTTAGACGCCCATTATGTATTAAATTAGAAATTATTGGCAACCATTAAATCCTCTATTTGTCATGCCTAGATCCTTGTTTGTTGAAATTGTTTTTACATGATGATTTGGTGTGATTGCCACCTTGATTTTTATGTAAAATATTATTTTGTTGAGTTATTCACTTCTGGATATTTTGTTAAGATTTTTGTGCACATTATGGTCGAGGCATGGGCTCCTTATTGTAGAAAATAATGTACTGTTGATTTCTGTGGCAAGTTGTAATATTTGGGCACTTGATGTGCAATTTGTGATATATTGTAAGATTTGAGCACCTGATGTGCAATCTGTGATATGTTGTAAGATTTGAGCACTTGATGTGCAATTTGTGAAATGCTGTAATATTTGGGCACTTGAGGTGCAAGTTATATTATGCTGTGATATTTGGGCACTTGAGGTGCAAGTTATATCATGCTGTAATATTTTGGCACTTGAGGTGCTATTTGTGAAATATTGTGATATTTATATGCATGCGGTAAGATAAGGGTAGCTTGAAACGCGTGGCTAGTAGGGAAACTACTAGAAGTCATGCGGTGATATAAGGTCAGGATGTTGAAACGCATGCGGTGAGATAAGGGTGACTTGAAACGCGTGGCTAGTAGGGGAACTACTAGAAGCCATGTGGTGTGATAAGGGTGGCTAAAACGCGGGATGCTATTTCGGAAAAAATGATTTCTTTAAAATTTAATGTGAAGGCTTCCGCGGTGATATAAGTAAATGAGATATTGTGAATTTATTTATGATTTGGGACTACGAGGCGGTACCTCGGAAGTGCCCTGTTGATATTTCTTTATTCATGTTCTTGCCTTGGGTGATTTTGTTTCATTTAATATGTAAATTGTTGTCTTCTTCCGTGATGTACTAGTTAACTTTATTATTATGTGTTTTGTGCTCCTAGTTGTATTGTGTTGACTTTGGCTTTTTAGCACGAGATTTTGAAGAAGTATATTTCTGATTTTTCTTACTGATTGAGTTGATTTAAATAAAAGAAATTATTATTATGTTTTAAATTAAATAGTTTTACAACCAAACCAGTAGTTTATCTGATGCTTTGATATAAGTGCAAAGTTATTTTCTTCACCCAAATGATTCTAAAAAAATAAATTCAATTCTTTGTTGATTTCTTACTTGATTTAAAAACTTTTAAACTCACTTTAGTGGAAATAAATTGAGCATGTGGATCTTATATACATTGAGGATATTGGCATGTGAATTGTCCGTGTGGTTGTGATATGAAATGTGGGCACGAGGTGCTGTGATTAAATAAAAATGATATTTGGCATGAGAGTTGTCCGTGCAGTTGAGATATGAAATGAGGGCACGATGTGCCGGGGAAATATAATAATTTAATTATGGACATGAAGTATCGTGGAGATATGAAAAATGGGCTGAGACCCGTGTTTATAAAAAATATGAAAATGGACTGAGACCCGTATTTTTATGATTATGAAATGAGGTGTCACATGGTGACTTTTTAACTGAAGAATTATATTCAAAATATTTATTTGGAAGGATTTTTATTTAGAAAGTATTATATGAAAGAATTGTATTTGAAAGATAATTATTTGAGAAAAATTATATTTGAAAGAGAGTTAATTGGTAGAATTATATGTGAATGATATTTAATTGAAGAACTTGATCTGACTGGGTGTAATTGTATTTATTAATTGTTGAGCGATATTAAATGGTGATCTTATTGTCTTACTATGCATATCATTGGTTGTTTTATGTTGCCTTGTTGTGATATCACTGGTTGAGTTGTTGTTATCATTGCTAGATATTTTTCAGTACTATTGTATACTGCTATATTGCACAGGGTATTAGACTAGTGAGTGTCTTGACTGTACCTCGTCTCTACTCCATTGAGGTTAGTCTTGATACTTACTGGGCACCGTTGTGGTGTGCTCACTCTATACTTCTGCATATTTTTGTGCAGAGTCAGGTATTGAAGATAACGGACTTGAGCAGAGTTAAAGCGGGATCGTAAAGATTCAAGGTAGAGCTACTTGGTCGTCGCAGTTCCTTGGAGTCCTTTCATTTCATTGTACTGTTAATTTATAATCAAACAATATTGTATATTCGGTCCTTGTGATCATTCTATGTATTCAGTTAGAATTCGTGACTCAGTACAACCAGTCTTTGGAGGTTGTATATTGTAAATATTTTCGCTGTTAGTTTTGGTTACTTATTTAATTAAAAAAAAATGCCTTCAAAAAATGTGATGGGAATCGGCTTACCTAGTCTTAGAGATTAGGTGCCATCACGACGCCTGTGGTGGGATTTTGGGTCGTGACATTGACTCTGCTATAACGGAATTATTCTTTGTAGATGCCTCCGACGGAATCGAAATAATATTTCTATGTCATACATTACTTGCAAATATCATATCAAGCGGCATGACATTGTTAGCAATAATAGTAAGTGGTGTATCAACAACGATTTTATTGTGAGGTCACTCACTTTAAATTTGATATACTTTTTCAAACAACTTAAATAACCATCACAAATATATCAAAGCATAGCAATGATGCTAAATTTATAAGGAAAAACAATTGATAATATGAAATGAAGCACTTATGGCTAAGTGTCAAACGGAGTTCTAGAAATATATTGGATATTAATAAACCGTTTGGTGGAAAATTAATGGTTTGGGAGGTGATTTATGTCAAGTACTACCAGTAGTTCCAAAATCGACAAAAACAGAGACTGTAAAAGCTAGCTTGCCAAAGTTATACTTCTAGCCTCAAATGAAAAAGATTCAACTGACAAGAAATATAAAGTAAGAACAGATCCAGTATTCAGCGTCTTCTTGCTTCGTGTCGGAAACGAATAAGAGCATCCAATAAAAGATGATTTATTTTTTCCTGAACACTTGGTTATCAATCCCAATGGTAATAGTAGTGCATTTAATAAGAGAAATATTTCTATCATTAGATTAAAACGTAATTTGTGCAAATCGCATGATATAATTAAAAAGATATCTTAGCTAGCAGAAATGAATATGTTGATCAACTAAATAAAAGGTTGATTGCAAAATTTTATAGTAAAAATAAAATATTTTTCAGTTTTTGACTCATTAGAAAATGATACCAATAATTACTACCAAGAAGAATACTTAAATACTTTAATACCAAATGTCCTTCTACCATACATATTTGTTGTCAAGTTTATTATTTCTTACATATGTTAGTGTCATCGTATATAATAGACTAAGTTAAAATTGATCTTCCATTGTATATATGTTAATTTTGAAAAAATAAATGTACGTCATGCTACTGAAAAACTTAGATACGCCGAATAGCTTATGTAATAGCACACAGATGGTATAGAAGTTTTGACAATAACGTCATATATGCAAAAATTATGATACTGGTCAATGTGCTTCTAAGTATATTATTATCCTTGAATTCAACTTTCGTCATCCGAAACTAAGGTATATCCTTTTAAATTTGTGTGAAAATAATTTTTAGTATGTTTATGTTTTGCAAATATAACAAATAAAGCATAAGGACAAATATCCTAAATATTGGACTATATTTACCGCAATATATTTTCTTGCACGAACAACTGTATGTTGCACTTTCAAGAGGGATATCAAGATCGACAACAAGAGTTTTGGTTAAGGCAGAGCAACCAAAGCATTAGGAGGAAACAAACACAAAAAAATATTGTCCACAAAGAAGTGTTCGTTAAATACCATCACATTAAATACTTTTAAACCATAATACGTAATTATCTAACTAATATGACAAAATTGATCATTTGTGTAAGTTTTGATGATGTCCTTTTATTTTAAATTCATGTATTATGCTAATGTAATAATATTTTTCGTCATTTAGATGATTGTTGTATTATTATACATAAAATTTCTCTCATTAATTAAATTTTAAAGGGACGTTCTAGCTAATTTGTTGCTTATCCATTATGGTATTGGTGATGGTCATAGTTAAGCCTCAAAGACGATATGTTGAATCTCTGCCAAGCAATCTGAGAGCTTTCGCATGTTGGGTTTGAGATCAGAATAAATTATTTAGAAGGGCATTATTTACAATCACCAAAAATTACTGTATATATATTTTTTAAATTAATATTATTATAGATTTTATTAACCCTGTGCATCACCACTATGTACGTTCATCCCCATGCTAATGGGGGTATACTAAAACTGTATATCTCAGATTAAGATATTAAATAGGGATCTTTGCAAAAATAGTCGACCATATTAATTATTTATTTTTTCTAGCCATATACATAAATTATATATTGATTATTAAATATAGATTAGCAGAACATATCAGCAGATAATATACTGAAGTTTGTAGAAGGTGGACTAATGATGATAATAATATTTGTGGATTCATAGGTATATGAACAAATATGTGTGTAAAAGAGCAACGACAAATAGAAAGACGGGGTGCGAGACTAACTGTAACTGCAAATATAGGTTGCAATACATCTCTAATAACAAAGATCTTTTTTGCGGGCAATGTTCACCAAATTCAATGACTGTATTATAACTAAATTGTATAGCTTCACCAATTGGGTTTTTCAACTTAACATCAATATTAAGTTCAATTTGCTGATTATTATAATTTAATAAGTTGAAACTTTAACATCACTTGAGCTTTGAGTTTTACAAAAGTTTACTATCTCGGTTACAAATATTTAGGACTACAATACTCAGCATTAGGACTTTAAAACCAACTTAGACTTCTTATTGGTATTAAGGCGCCTTTGTCGAACCATTTATAGGTAGATATTCTTGTGTGTTTTTCCATGAAACTAATGATTTTATGAAAATAGAAAATTCCTTCGACGATCACTTTAGATAGGTAAAGTAAAGTTACTTGCAATAATAGATAACAATTTCTAGCAAGCTGTTTTAGAAACTTTAAAAATAAAGTCAGTAACATATTATAACAAGTTAAACTATAAAATGGAAAAATTCTTTTACACTGCTAAAATATATCCCTTGACTCATAGTAGTAATTGTTTTCATTCTTCGTTACTTAAGTAATTTATTACAGTTTATGCTAAGTTGCTAATTTTAATCATTTGAATTAATAATTCAACTAAACTGAGAAACTTAGTTTCTGTAATTTATTTGTTAATGTTAAAAACTTATTTTTTGCACAAGACTTTAATACTGACCTGAAATATAAGTACATTTGTGTGCCAATTGATGTTGATAGACAAACTAATAAGTAATGCTAGATGAACTTTAATTAATTTTACAAACTAAATTCGGATGCACTTATATGTTCATGATTATATAATACGAATTAAAAGTATATTTTGGCCTATGAAAGGCAAATCGAAATAATTTTTCAAGAATTACATTAGTATAAAGATAGTTTTTTATATGAGTTATCACAATTATTCTTCTGTTTTTGCAACCAAAAAACAATTATTCACCAAAAAGATTAGATTAAACCCAAATTTTAAAATAATTTCCTATATCAATACCAAATCAAATGCCATCTAAATAATATTTTGTTAGGGATGGAGATAAGAAGCTTTGGATGAATTTTGCTAACAATCAAAGAGGGAATGTTGATAAATCATTTGCGGAAAAGCAATGAATTCTTAAGGCGATTCCCATTAAGTACTAGAAGTGCTTCTAAAATCAATAAAAATAAAGACAGTAAATATAAACTTTATAAAAATATAGCTACGACACCAAATTGAAAAGATTCAGATAACAAACACTATAAAAGCATGAACAAATTTATTATTTTAGTGATTTATTTCTTCCAGTTGGGAAAAAGAATGATTTTAAGAGGTGATGTGACCCTTCTTCTGGAACAATTGGTCATTAAATGCAATGATAACAACATTGTTGAAGATTTTCTAATAAGGGAATTTTTAAATATGAATACATACAAGAACGACGAGTAAGATGAAAAGACAAGTTTAGTATTTTTGAATATGATTGTAAATTGTGATATTTCAATACAAATCAATCGAACTATATATAGTTTGTTAATAAGAATCACGTTCTTCGTTTTTGATTGGGGGGAGAAGTTGAACTATTGGTGGATAAGAAAAGTTTTGCTTGCATGTATATAATGCAATGACCATTCATCGTCTTGTTTGTAAGAGAACTTTAACCTTGAGTTACAGATGGATGAATCTTCATCCTCAATTATATGAATATGCAACAGTCATAAGAAAAATTATATTTTTTTACCTCTTTTGTTTGGTAGCACATGGCAAGAAAATCTATGGCCTACTAAAAAATATTTTATAAAGAATTAACCATCAATAAAACTCACTATGCTCGAAATATGTTCGTAAATTTTCACATGGTAACTCTTCTAGCAATATTTTCGTGAAACAATTAGAGAAGTACCTAAAAACAAAATTTGCAATGATTTTAAGGACCAAAATTTCTTATGATTAAGTTGTTAGTTAATTTGCAAATGTCTTCAAATTTAACTTACCACCTAATTATTCTTTCTGAACTCATAATGCTTTACAAAGTGACTTCTGATTCAACACATTTGCCAGTCATTAAAGTAATAACATCAACTACGTTTTACAATAATTCCTTCTTCTTCTGTATGTTTTCAATTGACATGGTATTAACGTGAAACGCACGTTTATAGAAACTAGTATTTACTAAATATGTGTAAATCTTAATAGTCTCTGAATGTGAGAGTGTATGGATATATCTCAATCTGTGAATGAATCCCCCTCCTGAATGAATGATAACCACTCTTAATATAGTGGATGAATCCTACTTTGGATATAATTAAAAATACATAGTGGGGATCCCATGATAGATTAGTTAATTAGCTTTTTCTTGATTCCCGCCGAAATTCTCTCCCATAGTGCGGCTACAACGGCTCTTTGTCTCTTGGTTCGATCTTGGTTGGTCTCGGTATTGGTCGGTCTCTGGGTCTCGATCTTGATATTGACTCGAACTCGGTATTGATCGGTCTCTGGATCTTGAGCTCGATAACACAACTTAACATCATAGCTCGATATTGACTCGAGCTCGATATTGATCGGTCCCTGAATCTTGAGTTCGATAACCCAGTTTTATATGACATCTCGATATTATAATGACGACCCTCGGTCCATCATGCTCCAATCTTGATTAATTACATGAAGGGCAAACTCGGTTTTGACTGTACACAGATAGTCCACTCGTTTCTCGGAAAGAAAGTGACGAGAAACGATGTGATTTTTCAACCTCTGACTAGATACATACTGACGTTTGCGTCAAACCCGATTATGACGTATGTGACAAATGTCCCGTCAGTCCAGTTACCAAGGCATTAAATGCGCGTCAACCGATGGTCGGCCACTGCTAATTTTGAACCGTCACTGTGAAATCTATAAATAGCCCTCCTTCTTCATTATTTGAAACTTTTGCTTTCAAATCTCTTTTCATTCCAATCTTTACAGTTCTTCGTCTTCCCTAAAGATCACTATTTCCAAGTTTAAAAATTTCTTTGCTTGTTCTTCCCCAAACACCAAAATACTTCAATTTCCCATCTTCTTTGTTCTTGAAAATTTAGATGTCCAAGATATCTAAAACCGTTCATCAGAAAGAAGCTGCTTCCTCATCTCGGCCGGCCGGTGAGAAACCGGTGGTGGAGCCATGCCTTGAAGAACTCGTTCCCGGGGAATGCGTTATCGATTCCGACTTTAAGGTCGAGAAACCCTCATCGGTTGCTGGTCGATATGAGCCGGTATCGAGATATATATGCTCGATACCCCAAAGCCTTCTTGTTTTGGTGAAGAAAGATTGTGCTTGGGAAAACAAAGAGGTTTTGATACCAGCACCGGAGGAAGTGATCACTACCCATGTGGAAGGATACTTGAGTGTTTACACTTATCCTTTCACGATGGGTCCCCCCGATCCGGTCATCATCGACTTCTGCAAGAAGTACCAAGTGACCCTCGGCCAATACACCCTTCTTTCTGGAGGATTGTAATACTGCTTAGTTTCTTTGTGAGCAAGATCGACGGACTTCCCTTCACCCTCGACCACCTCGTAGGATTATATAGCCCTCGTCTTTACCGAGGTGGGTTGATAAAGCTTCAACGTCGAGCCACCAAGGCGTTTAGCTCGAGCATAGATGAAGACAAAGATCGGGGTTGGATGGATCGGTTCGTTCGAGCGAAGACCTCAGACCTAATCCCGGCTGAGAGTATGCCATTTCCCGAGAAATGAAATATGAACCGTAACTGATTCCATTTTTAGTTTTTGTTGTTTTTACTTCTTTATCTTTTCTTATCAGTATTTTTCTTGACATAACCATTACTTGGATGCCGGGTGTTCCCCATCTCGAGAACGGGGTTAGGAGCCTGGTTTCGACATCAAAGTATGCCGAGCGCGCATGGCGCGATTTGTCAAAAGGCTGATGGGAGGCTTGTACTCACACAAAACTTCTTCCTGGCTCGTCGATTTGCTTACCGTTCAAGCATTTTTCAGGCATAAGTTTTACTTATTTTTCTTTCTTTGTAGGTCTTACAAAAGACGCGGTTATGAGACCCTCATCAGGTGATGAAGAAGCCTTACCACCTATCTCAAAACTGGAGAATGTGGTTAAAAGAAAAAGGGCCTCGGACTCCGAGGGTCAAAAATCTAGAGAGAGAGCGACTCGAAAACCCAAGGCGAACATAATCCCTTTGACTATGGAGTCGGTCCTGAGTCTAAGGTATGAAGAAGAAGAAGAAGAAGAAAGTGATTCCGGGATGGTGGCCCGTGCACGGGCTAGCATCGGTACCCAAAATACTTCGGCATAAGTGTGAGTTGATACTGCTCCGTCCAAGCTTGATGGGGCCGGGGATGAGGCTTTGACCGAAGTTCTCGAGCCGAGGGGGACCGAGGATGTTTTACCTCGGGGCAAAGAGATCGATAAAGGAGATGTGGATGTCGGTGTGCTAATCGAGCTTGGGGCTCCCTAATATGGAGGTGGTGCCCAAAAAGACCTACTCAGGGTGATAGAGATTAGGGATTCCCCCTCTTTTCCTACTTGTGTTTTTCTTTCCTTGTATAATCCATTCCTTTTATTTTTGTAGGCTTCTGTGCTTCATCACGAGGCTTTGCTCCAATCCCGAGGGGAGCTGAGCCGGTATGAAGCCGAAGTTCGAAGGCTTACTGAGGAGAGAGATGCCTTCAAGCTTCTTAGTGAGCAGAGAAAAGGAGAAGTAAAAAGACTTCGGGCTGAGCTTGAAGCATCTCAGAAAGAACAAACTGAGCTGGCCGAGCAGGTAAAAAAAATCTTTGAATTTAATGATATTGATTCGGGAGTGATGGCTAATAATTCGATCCCGCAGGTCGAGCAAAAGCTCAACGTGATCAGGCAGCTTCGTGTTGAAATGGACGTAGTGAAGTCGGAGGCCAAGGAAAGGAAGAAGAACATGGACCGCATCGCCTCAGAAGAGGAAACCGCCCGAACTCAACTGGCTTCGGCTGAGGGCCAACTCCGAAGCTTGAAAGAGAAAACCTTGGTGCAAGCCAAGAAAATCGAAGAGTTCCAGTCTCGGTTGAGCTTAGCAGATTCTAATCGAGAGAGATTGTCCACGGAACTTGCAGCGACCAAATTGGAGGTTGAGAAAGCCATGGCCAATGTTGATGCAATGGTGGTTGTTTATCGATCTGATGTCAAAGCTGCTCAGGTTCGAGCAAAGGAGGTTGCTGAGGCTGCTCAGGCTCGAGCAAACTGGGTTGCCGAGCATGCTAAATGCCAATCTCGAAGGGAGACTCTTGAAGAAATCCATACTCGTGGCTTCGATCTTACAATCAAGATCGAGAAAGCTAAGGAGCTTAAAGCCAAAACAGAGTATTGGCTTTTCCCGATGATGATGATACCGGGAGTACGAGCGGATATGACAGTAAAAGGGGCCTCGAGGGCAAAAATGCTGCTCTTGCAGAGGACTAAGTCCTTTAGTATTTTTTGCGTTTCTTATAAGACTGTATTGGTCTTTTGTAAAGAGATTTGATCGGTCCATGCTCCCCTTCTAAATGATTTTTGACATGTATAAAAACTTTCTTCCTTTCTGCCTTATAGAATTGTGAAGTTTGTATTCTAAGGCCGGGGTTTAGATAATTTGATCAAAACCGAACTAGAGTAGTCGTTAGGCCTTTTGATCGAGTGAGTGCTTGTTCGAACTCGAAATAAAAAATAGCCCTTAGGCTTTATGGTCGAGTGGGTGTTTACTCGAACTCGAAGTAAAGTACAACTATCAGGCTTTATGGTTGAGTGAGTGTTTGCTCAAACTCGAAGAAAAAACAACCCTTAGGCTTTATGGTCGAGTGAGTGTTTGCTCGAACTCGTAGAAAAAATAGCCCTTAGGCTTTAAGGTCAAGTGAGAATGATTTCTCGAACTCGAAGTAAAAGTATCCCTTAGGCTTTAAGGTCGAGTGAGTACTTGCTCAAATTCGAAGCAAAAGTAGCCCTTAGGCTTTAAGGTCGAGTGAGTGTTTGCTCAAACTCGAAGTAGAAGTAGCCCTTAGGCTTTGTGGTCGAGTGAGTGTTTGCTTGAACAAGAAGAAACAACAGCCCTTAGGCTTTATGGTCGAGTGAGAATGATTTCTCGAACTCGAAGTAAAAATAGCCTTTAGGCTTTAAGGTCGAGTGAGAATAATTTCTCGAACTCAAAGTAAAAGTAGCCCTTAGGCTTTAATGTCGAGTGAGTGTTTGCTCGAACTCGAAGTAAAAGTAGCCCTTAGGCTTTAAGGTCGAGTGAGAATGATTTCTCGAACTCGAGATAAAAGTAGCCCTTAGGCTTTAATGTCGAGTGAGTGTTTGCTCAAACGCGAAGTAAAAGTAGACCTTAGGCTTTAAGGTCGAGTGAGATCTCCCTATACTGCATATTTACTTCGGTACTGCGGACGTATTCCGGGAGATCGCCCAGCACTACATATTTACTTTAGAACTACGGATGTATTCCGGGAGATCCCCCAGCACTACATATTTACTTTGGGACTACGGATGTATTCCGGGAGATCCCCCTGTACTGCATATTACTTTGAAAGTACAGGACGGTATCCCGAGAGATTTCCCACTGTGTTTACCTTGTTTTGAGCCGAGGACTCCCTTAATTGTTAAATTTTCGAGATTTTCTTTAACTGTGTTACCGTAAATTCTACTTATATCTTTTACTGATTAATTTATTATATTTACTATGGTAAGGCCTTGACCTTACCTCGTCACTACTCGACCGAGGTTAGGCTTGGCACTTACTGGGTACCATTGTGGTATACTCATGCCCTTCCCTCCACATGTTTTCGTGTGCAGATCCAGGTGCGAGCTATCAGCCTCGGGGTTAGTACGTGCTGCTGATTCTAGGAGACTTCAAGGTACCTCTGCTTGCGTCCTCAGATCTTCGGAGTCCCCTTCTACTCCTTCGTCTAGAGATTTTCCTTATTATCTTCAGACTTTTGTATAGAGCTACATAGATTGTATCAGCTTGTGACTTAGTGATATTCCGGGTCTTGGGAAATTATTTTGTGTATGCCGAGTGGTACTACTCTTGGCTATTTAAAATATACTGTTTATCTTACAAATATTGTGTTTTCTTTATATTTTCCGCAAATGTTAGGCTTACCTAGTCGTAAATACTGAGTGCCATCACGACATCTTACGGAGGGTTAATTTGGGTCGTGACATAAAGTAGCCCAAAATGATCCGATGACACCCGAAACATACCCGAAACACACCCGAGGCCCCCGGGATCCCAACCAAATATACCAACGACCCCTAAAATATCATACGAACTTAGTCGAGGCCTCAAATCACATCAAACAATGCTAAAAGACGAATTCCACCCCAATTTAAGCCTAATGAAACTAAGAAATTCCAACATCTACATTCGATGCCGAAACCTATCAAATCAAGTCCGATTGACCTTAAACTTTGCACACAAATCATAAATGATATAAAGGACCTATCCCAATTTCTAGAATCGGATTTCAACCCCGATATCAAAAAGTCAAACTCTCCTGTCAAACTTCCAAACTTAAATTTCTATTTTAGCCATTTCAAGCCTAATTTAGATACGAGCCTCCAAATAATTTTCTGGACACGCTCCTAAGTCCGAAATCACCATACAGAGCTATTGGAATTATCAAAACTCGATTTCAGGGTCGTTTACAGATAAGTCAATATTCGGTCAACCTTTTCAACTTAAGCTGTAAACCTTAAATTTCATTCTTCCAAACCAACTCCGAAATACCTGAAAAGCAAAACCGACAATTCACATAAGTCATAATACATTGTATGAAGCTATTCAAGACTTCAAATAGTAGAAAAGAGTGTAAATGCCCAAAATGACTGGTCGAGTCATTACAAGAAGGCAGTCGATTGAGGAAGCAACCTGGGAGTCCGAGTCGAACATGCGGAGTAAATATCCACAACTTTTCACCAACTTAGGTACTTTTCTAATTTCGTTCGAGGACGAACGTTTATTTTAGAGGTGGAGAATGTGATGAGTCGTTAGGTCATCTTTAAATTTAATATTCACTTCTGTGTACTGGGACCTCAAATAGCACCATTCATCTTTCCTCGACTTAATGAGTTTCCAAGTTTGATCGATGTTTGACTTTGATACCGGGTCCGAATTTGGGTTTCGGAACTCGGTATAGGTCCATTTTTATATTTATGACTTGTCTGCCAAATTTGGTGTCAAACAGAAGTGATTCGGCGCAATTCGGACATCCGACTGTTAAAATAAAAATTCTTAAGTTCATTGAAAATTTTATTTGGTTTGGTGTCTGATTTGTAGTTCTAGGTGTTATTTTGGTATTTTGATCATGCGAGCAAGTTCGTATGATATTTCTGGACTTGTGCGCATGTATTGTTTGGAGCCCGAGGGCTCGGGTGAGTTTCAGATAGCCTATGGACCTTTTGAACTTTGGAAAAGAGTCTAGTTTTGAGCTGCAGCTGTCATCTGGTGCATTGTGCTTCACGATCGCGAAGAGGTATTTGTGAGCTATGAATTTTACTCGTCGCGTTCTCGAAGAGAGATATTCGATCGCAGAGGGTTGGCTCACAGTGCATCGTGAACGCGTAGATAGGACCGCGTCCGCGAAGAGGAAATGAGATAGAATGTGGGCACTCAAATTTGTACTTCACGATCGTATGAAGCAGTATGCGATCGCGAAGGTCTGATTTGTCATGATTCGCATTCGAGTGGGGAACATCGCGTTCGCGTAGTGCAAATTGGCAGCCTGTGCAATTTGTGCTTCGCGATTGCGAAGCCATTCCAGCGATCGTGAAGGGCAAAATGGACCTGGGCAGAAGTTGTTCCACGCGATCGCGATAAGTAAATCCCTGGACAGCAGAACTTAAATTCTGGAAATGGGACTTCATCCTATTTTTCATTATCCACGATTTAGAGCTCGGTTTGGGCGATTTTCATAGGGGTTTTTTACATGTTCGAATTGGGTAAGTGTTCCTTATCCTATATTGATTATATTTCATAAATCCATATCTATATTCATCGTTTATTTAAGATTTAGATGGAAAAAATTAGAATTTTTGTAAAACTTTTCAAAAAATAAACTTAGGATTTGAAAGACAATCGGATGTCGTAATTCGATAATTTTAGTATGGTTGAACTCGTACAGGTGTCCGGTTTCTATGATTTTTTGTCGGGTTTCGAAAAGTGGGCCCCACGTATACTTTTGATTGACTTTTCCAAAAATGACTTAAATTAAGTCTCTTTCGAATTATGAATAATTTCTATAGCTCCAATTGAATTGTTGGCCAATAATTTGATTCGTTTGGAGACTAATTCAAAAGAAAAAGTTGTGGTCGAGTGATCACTTAAAATTGCAAAACGAGGTTAGTGTCGTGGTTAACCTTGACTTGAGAGAATAGAACCCTTGAATTATTTGTTACGTGGATTTCATGTGTAGGCGAGGCGGCTAGTGCCTATATGTCGCCAAATTGATTGTTTGCATATTTATCTGAAAATCATAAATTATTTTAATTATGAATTAATTATTATCTTAATTATTTCTCTCATATTCCTTGTCCAATATTATGTCTTGAATTCATGCTATAATTGCTACATGCTTATTTGACTTATGTGTCTTAATTTCAACTTGACATTTAGTATATTAAATATTAAATTACCTATTTTCTCCGTGATTACCACAATTAATTGCTATTTGTCATTACTTATCTCCTAAATAAATCATAATCATTTTATGCTTTGTTGCATAATAATTACTTATTGAATGTGGTATTTACTGGAGTATTTTACATTTACGAGTTGTTAAATTATATTGTTGGATCAGGTTGCACGTCGCAACGGATTTATTTTAAGTTTATATTATTAGAGCGAGTTGCACACCGCAATGAAATTTAATTGAAAGTTTATATTATTGGATCGGGTTGCACGCCGCAACGAATTTCATTTTAAGTTTATATTGTTGGAGCGGGTTGCGCGCCGCAATGGAAATTAATTAAAAGATTGTATTGTGGGAACGAGTTGCACACCGCAACGGAATGATAAAAGAAAATAATTGTCTATGACTGCTGAATTGACTTCAATTATTGATATGATTTAACGGTTTTACCTATATTCCTATTATTATTATTATTATTGCGTACAGGTTAATGTAAGAGACCTGCCTTAGCCTCGTCACTACTTCATCGAGGTTAGACTAGGCACTTACAGAGTGTATGGGGTCGGTTGTACTCATACTATACTCTGTACTTCTTGTGCAGATACTAGAGTTGGTCCCGGCGACGTACTGTAGATTTGCTCGGATTCAGCTATCAATGGAGACTTGAGGTATAGCTGCATAGCGTTCGCAGCTCTGAAGTCCCCTTCTACTTTATCTTAGTTGTGTGATTTCTTTCAGACATCTTTATTTTTATTCAGACCCTTATTTGTATTATTCTAGAAGCTCGTGCACTTGTGACTCTAGTTCTAGGATGGTATTTAGACATCGTTATTATTTTGGTTTGTTCTTTAAAATTCAGACATTATTTCGGTTGTTGGTTTCTCTAATATTTAACAAAGATGAATTGTTACAAATAGTTAAAATTATTCGAATATTGGCTTCCCTAGCAAATGAAGTGTTAGACGCCATCACCATCCCGAAGGTGAAAATTTTAGGTCGTGACAGAATGGCAGGAATCTTATATAAAATAGTGTGATATATTGTGGGAAAGGAGTAGTTCATAAGTAAATGATTTTAGAGCTTACTTATGAATTATAAAAGCTAAACAAAGTAACAGTTTGAAAATAGAATATACAAGTATATACCTGCATAATTGTTTTACTTACAACTGAGGAAGTTGGTACTTTTCTACAACTTGTAATTTAAATATATTCCTAGGGTGTCAAAACCTTAGCAACAAGAGAATGGATCAAAAAGGAACAGTGAAGCTGAATTGGAATCAGTTACCCTCTAAAAATCCTAGAGAGGAGCCAAAGTTTCAAAACAAAAACTCATTTAAAGAATGTCATATGCTTTAGCAGTGCTCAAGCTAACTCTAGCACCCAAAAATAAAGAGAACCTAGAGAAGGAAAACTTTTTCAGAATCTTTTTTAAGGTTCTAACCTATATCATCTTCCAAGTAGTAGTTATGATATAATTTAGCTCCAGGGAAATGACAACAAAATCCATTGTTATTCCTCAATAAAATAGAGATAAAAATGAATCACAAACACTTAAAAAATAGAGAAGACAAAAGTATGCATAAGAAAGTTAATTGAAACAGTAATTCATTGAAGAATTTATTCAAACACCTAGAGAAGAAAAGACATTCGTAGTAACTTATTCCTTCAAAAGCCACCAGTAACTATTGGCACATCTAATTACAAAAATAAAAGCCAAGTAAATTGATACTGGAAAATAACTAGGAGAACTTAGCTAAAAGGGGAAAATCACAAAATGGCATATCAAAAGACACAATTTTTAAACTAGTATTTCAGGTCAATTTGGTTCTAAGCAAATTGAAACTAGAAAATATCTTGGGAAACTTAGCAGAAAGGAAAATAATAAAAAACAAAGGCATATATAAAGACATAATCTTTAGATGGATTAAATCAAGAATTTATGAAATGATCAAAACTATTAACTAAACATGGATTATTGTAAATGAATCTATTAATTTTAGAGAATAAAAAAAATAGAACAGTATGAATTGACATGGGATTAGCTGATATGTAAAGAAAAAGAAGTAGACAGAAGTATGATGAAATTCAGATGAAGACACGTTCAACAAATAGAATAAAGTAGATGTGGCTTCTTCTTTATCTTCTATAACTGTAATTTGTGGTTGTGTTCTTTAATTACATCAATATCAGATATAATAATAATTTACAGCAGAGAAATAAAAATAAGTTGTTGAATTGCATGGTAATTCATACACATACAAAAGTTTTGGTACCTCAAAGTGATCATCTGAAACAAGGTTAGTCAAAGGGGAATTAGAAAACAACTTAAGTCATTTTAGAATTCCTAACAAGGGATGCGCCACAAGAACTTTTTAATACACTACTATACTTCAGATAATTCTAACAAAAAAATTCACTCCTTTTATTTTGAAACGACGCTGGTCGTTTTGAGAGTTATAGTCCCAATCCTTTATTTACTACTTTTTCCGTATCGTTTTCTGCTTATGTGACTTGTTGGGAGGTTGTTATTGTGATTTTCGAGTAAATTGGGATACTTAGTACCTAAACGAAAGCTTAAGCCTTAGGATTTTGACTGTAGTCGGAGTTGTGTGAAGACGACCCCGGAATAAAGTTTTATCGATTCCGTTAGCTCATTTAAGCTTGAAATGGCGAAAGTCGAATTATTGGAGAATTTTTACCGGTAGTGAAAATTTTGATATCGGAGTTGGAATCCGATTCCGGAAGTTGGAGTAGGTCCATAATGTTGAATATGACTTATGTACAAAATTTGAGGTCAATCGGACGTGATTTGATAGGTTTCGGAAACGGTTGTAGAAATTGGATGTTTCAAGTTTATTAAGTTTGAATCGGAGGGTGATTTGTGTTTGTAGCGTTGTTTGATGTGATTTGAGGGCTCAAAAAAATTCGTACGGTGTTTTAAGACTTGTGGGTATATTTTGTTGAGGTTCTGGTGGTTCCTCGGGAGTTTACCATGTAGATTTACTTTTGAGACTATGAGGCGGTTTCCTCGGGAGTTCTCCCTGCACATTTACTTTTGATACTATGAGGCGGTACCTCAGGAGTTATCCCTATACATTTACTTTTGATACTACGAGGCGGTTCCTCGTGAGTTCTCCCTGCACATTTACTTTTGAAACTATGAAGTGGTACCTCGGGAGTTCTCCCTGTATATTTACTTTTGATACTACGAGGCGGTTTCCTCGGGAGTACTCCCTGCACATTTAATTTTGAGACTACGAGGCGGTACCTCTGGAGTTCTCCATGTACATTTACTTTTGAGACTACAAGGCAATTTCTTCGGGAGTTCTCCTTACATATTTACTTTTGAGACTACGAGGAGGTACCTCAGGAGTTCTCCCTGTACATTTACTTTTGAGACTTTGAGGCGGTTTCTCGGTAGTTCTCCCTGCACATTTACTTTTGAGACTACGAGGCGGTACGTCGGGAGTTCTCCCTGTATATATTTTTTGGGACTACGAGACAGTATCTTGGGAGATCCTTTGATGTTTTCCCCCGTGTGTTGTACTGTTGCCTTGTTGTGTTTTCTTTTTGTTAAATTCTAGTATATTATTATATCGTATATTCTCCTACCTTATTTATTATTTACCAATAGACCTGACCTGACCTCGTCACTACTCGAGCGAGGTTAGGTTTGGCACTTACAGGGTACCTTGTGGTGTACTCATGCTACACTTCTGCACATATTTTTGTGTGTAGATCCAGGTACTCTTATCAGCCCCGCTATTAGCTGAGAGTGTTTGATGTTGTACGGAGACTTCAAGGGACATCTGCCATGTCCGCAGACCTCGTAGTCCCCTTCTATTCTCCCTTATATTAATTACCTTATGTACTTCTTTTATTAGACTCTAGTGTATAGAGATACTACTTTTCCTTCTATAGTTTGTGACTCATGATGTTCTGGGTTTTGGGAAGACTGTGTATTTATAGAGTATTAGTTATTGTACATGTTGAGCGACATTGTTACTAGTTACTCAGTTATCCATTGCTGTTGGTTTCCAAGTTTTACTTTCGTGTTATTATTTTCCAAAATTTGTTAGGCTTAACTAGTCATAGTGACTAAGTGCCGTCATGACGTTATATAGAGGGAGTTTAGGCCGTGACAAGTTGGTATCAGAGCTCTAGGTTCATAGGTGTCATGAGTCACAAGCAGGTTTAGTAGAGTCTCGCGGTCGGTATAGAGACGTCTGTATTTATCTTCGGGGGGCTATGGAACTGTTAGGAAAATAATTATAATTCTTTGATTCCTTGTCGTGCGAAATTTGTTTACATCAAAAAAATTCTAAACTTTTGTATTCTATTCTTTCCCACAGATGGTGAGGACCCGTACCGGAGGATCTGATGACCAGGCACCCGTGCCCCCTGCTAGAGCCGCGAGAGGACGAGGCTAGGGTAGAGGCCGAGGACGTCCACGCGGTGCAGCCAGAGCACCCGCAAGAGTTGCTACAGATGAGCCCACAATAGCTCCACCTGGAGGGCAGACACTTGAGGTACTTGTTGCTGCACCGACCCTCCAGGAGACTCTAGCCCAGTTTTGAGCATGTTCAGCACTGTAGCTCAGGCTGGATTGATTCCACTTGCTCCTGCCACATCTCAGGCCGGGGGAGGAGCACAGACTCACGTCACCGGTACTCCAGAGTAGTGGGTTCAGGTCGACCAGGTTCCAGAGATTATACTGATGCAACCGGTAGCTCCAGCTCAGCCCGAGGTTAGGGAAGCAGTTTCTGAGGTAGAGCAGTTCAGACTTGAGAGGTACAAGAAGTATCACTCACCTACCTTCAGCTGATTGGCTATAGAGAATGCTCAGGGCTTTTTGGAGGAGTGTCATCATATTCTCCGTATTATATTCGTAACGAAGACGAGTGAGGTTTCTTTTACCAACTTCCATCTTAAAGGAGCAGCTTATCAAGGGTGACGTGCTTATGAGTCGAGTAGTCCGGCTGAGGCAGCTTCACTTACATGGACTCAGTTCTCGGACATATTTTTGAGAGAGTATGTCCCTCAAAGCCTCAGAGATGCATGGCGCACGAAGTTTGATCAGCTGCGCTAGGGTGCTATGACTATGTTAGAGTATGCAGTTCGTTTCAGTGATTTGGACCGACATGCACCGGCCTTGGTTGCCATTATTCAAGAGAGGGTTCGACAGTTTATTGAGGGACTCCACCCAGTATCAGGATTAGTATGGCCAGGGAGCTGGAGATGGATATTTCTTACCAGCAGGTTGTGAGTATTGCTAGGAGATTGGAGGGCATTCTCGCCCGGGATAGAGAGGAGAGAGAGGCCAAGAGGTCTCGAGAGACTGGTTCTTATTCTGGTACTCGTTCCCCAGCAGCTCGCCATAGTAGGGGCTATGGAAGTTGCCCCTTCCATTCAGCACTTCCAGCCGCCAGTGGTGTTCCAGCCCCTGCTAGGCCCCAAGAGCCTTATTATGCACCACTAGTATCTAGTGTGCCTCCTGCTCAGGGTGCTTTCATGGCCAGTCCAGCAGACCTGGCTCGAGCCAGTCACAACATTCACGCCCTCCAATAGCTTGTTTTGAGTGTGGAAACACTAGCCATATCATGAGGGATTGCCCCAGACTTAGGAGGGGTGGACCTCCACAGACTTCTCAGGCACAACGTGCTCCACCGAGTCCTCAGGCTATGATTCCAGCACCAGCTACCGCCCCACTTGCCCAGCCAGTTTGAGATAGAGGTCGGGGAGTTTGAGGTCGCCCTAGAGGGGGAGGCCAGGCCAGATATTATGCTCTTCCGGCTCGTACAGAGGCAGTTGCTTCCAACTCTGTCATTATAGGTATTGTTCCGGTCTATCATAGAGACGCGACGGTCTTATTTGATCCATGCTCTACATATTCCTATGTGTCCTCTTATTTTGCCCCGTATTTCGGCGTATCTCGGTATTCTTTGAGTTTCCCCGTTTATGTGTCTACTCTTGTGGGAGATTCTCTTGTTGTGGACTGCGTGTATCGGTCATATTTGATTGCTCTTAGTGGCTTTGAGACCAGAGCCTATTTATTATTGCTCAATATGGTAGACTTTGATGTTATCTTGGGCATGGACTGGTTGTCGCCCCATTATGCTATTCTTTATTGACACATAAGACCGTGACGTTGGCTGTGCCAGGATTACCGTGATTAGAGTGGAGAGGTACCTTAGAGTATACTCCCAGTAGAGTTATTTCATTTCTTAGAGCTCAACGAATGGTTTAGAAGGGGTTTGACGCATATCTAGTTTATGTGAGATATTTTAGTATTGATACCCCTACAGTTGAGTCAGTTCCAGTAGTGAGGGACTTTCTAGATGTGTTTCCAGCTGACCTTCCGGGCATGCCGCCCGACAGAGATGTTGATTTTGGCATTAATTTGTTGTCGGGCACTCATCCCATCTCTATTCCTCCATATTGTATGGCTTTTCCTGAGTTGATGACATTCTGGTGTACTCCCAGACTCGGGAGGATCATGAGAAGCACCTGAGGACTGTGGTTCAGACCTTGAGAGAAAAGAAGTTATATGCGAAATTTTCAAAGTGTGAGTTTTGGCTAGACTCAGTGGAATTCTTGGGTCATGTAGTATCGAGTGATGGGATCCAGGTGGATCTAAATAAGGTGGAATCAGTGCAGAGTTGGCCTAGACCATCATCAGCTACGGAGATCCAGATTTTTCTTGGTTTGGTGGGGTATTACCGCCGTTTTGTAGAGGGAATCCCATCCATTGCAGCACCTATGACTAGGCTGGCCCAGAAGGGTGCTCCGTTCAGGTCGACAGAGGAGTGTGAAGAGAGCTTTCAGAAGCTCAAGACAACTTTGACTATAGCCCGAGTATTGGTATTGCCTACAGGTTCGGAGTCTTATATTGTATATTGCGATGTATCGCAGATTGGTCTCAATGCGGTGTTGATGTAGGATGGTAGGGTGATTGCCTATGCGTCCAGATAGCTGAAGGTACATGAAAAGAACTGTCATGTCCACGACCTTGAGCTAGAAGCTATTATTTATACCTTGAAGATTTGACGGCACTATTTGTACAGTGTTCCTTGTGAGATCTACACCAATCAACTGAGTTTGTAGCATTTGTTCAAGCAGAAGGATCTTAATTTGCGTCAGAGGAGGTGGTTAGAGCTGCTTAAGGATTATGATATCACCATTTTGTACCACCCTGGGAAGGCCAATATGGTGGCCGATGCTTTGAGTCACCGGGCATAGAGTTTGGGGAGCTTAGCATATCTACCAGTAGTAGAGAGGACTATGGCATTGGATGTTCAAGTCTTAGCCAGCTAGTTTGTGAGATTGGATATTTTCTAGCCGAGTCGAGTATTGGCTTGTGTAGTCTCTCAGTCTTCTCTTTATGATCGTATTAGGGAGCGCTAGTATGATGACCCCCATATGCTCGTCCTTAAGGACATAGTCCAGCACGGTGATGCTAAGGTGCTCACTATTTGGGATGATGGTGCATTGAGGATGCAAGGCAAACTATGTGTGCCTACTGTGGATAGCTTGCGTGAGTTGATTCTCCAGGAGACTCATAGTTCACGGTACTCCATTCATTCGGGTGTCGCAAAAATGTATCAAGACTTGAAGCAGCATTACTGGTGGAGGAGGATGAAGAAGGACATAGTGAAGTTTGTGGCTTGGTGTCTAAATTGCCAGAAGCTTAAGTATGAGCATCAGCGGCCATGTGGATTGCTTCAAGAGATAGATATTCCCGAGTTGAAATGGGAGCGGATCACTATGGATTTCATTTTTGGGCTCCCACGGACTCAGCGAAAGTTTAACGCAGTTTGGGTAATTGTGTCTAGTATGACCAAGTGAGCTCATTTCATTCATGTAATGATTACCCAATCTTCCAAGCAGTTGGCTCGAACTTATATCCGCGAAATTGTCATGCTTCATGGCGTATCGGTATCCATCATCTCTGACCGGGGTATGCAGTTTACATCACGGTTCTGGAGGGTTGTACAATAAGAGTTGGGTACTCGGGTTGGGTTGAGCACATCATTTCACCCTCAGACGGACGGACAGTCCGATTGCACTATTCAGATATTGGAGGATATGTTCTGCACTTGTGTGATGGATTTTGGTGGTGTTTGGGATCAGTTCTTGCCACTTACGGAGTTTGCCTAAAATAACAGTTATCAGTCGAGCATTCAGATGGCACAGTATGAGGTTCTGTTTGGTAGGCAGTGTCGGTCTCCAGTGGATTGGTTCGAGCCGGGCGAAGCTAGATTATTGGGTACAGACTTGGTTCAGGATGCCCTGAATAAGGTGAAGGTGATTTAGGATCGACTTCACACAGCCCTGTCCAGAAAAAAGAGTTATACGGACCGAAATGTTCGCGATGTTGCATTCATGGTTGGAGAGTGGGTCTTGCTCTGGGTTTCGCCTATGAAGGGCGTTATGAGGTTCGGGAAAAAGGGAAAGCTGAGCCCAATGTTCATTGGTCTCTTTGAGGTGTTGCAGCGTGTTGGGGAGGTTGCTTATGAGCTTGCCTCACCTCCCAGTTTAGCAGGAGTCCATCCAGTATTCCATGCTCCGGAAGTATCACGGCGATCCGACCCATGTGTTGGATTTCAGCTCAGTCCAGTTGGACAGCGATCTATCTTATGTTGAGGAGCCAGTGGCTATTTTGGACAGGAAGGTTCGAAAGTTGAGGTCAAAAAACATTACTTCCGTGAAGGTTTAGTGGAAGGGTCAGCCGGTCGGGGAGGCGACTTGGGAGACCGAGCATGATATGCGCAACCGTTATCCTCATCTTTTCACCACTTCATATATGTCCCTATAATCATTCGAGGACGAACGATTATTTTAAGAGGGGGAGGATGTAATGACCCGGCCAGTCCTTTTGAGAGTTAATAGCCCCGATCCCCTGTTTACTGCTTTCCCCGTATCGTTTTATGCTTATGTGACTTGTTGGGAGGTTGTTGTTGTGATTTTGGAGTAAATTGGGACACTTAGTCCCTAAACGGAAGCTTAAGCCTTAGAATTTTGACCGTAGTCAGAACCGTGTGAAGACGACTCTAGAATGGACTTCCGTCGATTTCCTTAGCTCCGTTGGGTGATTTGGACATAGGTGCTTGTCCGGATTGTGTTTTCGAAGTCTGTAGCTCATTTAGGCTTGAAATGGCGATAGTCGAATTTTTGGAGATTTTGACCGGCAGTGAATTTTTTGATATCAGGGATGGAATCTGATTTCAGAAGTTGGAATTGTTCCGTAATGTTGAATATGACCTGTGTGCAAAATTTGAGGTCAATCGGACGTGATTTGATAGGTTTCAGCATCGGTTGTAGAAATTGGAAGTTTCAAGTTCATTAAGTTTGAATCAGAGGGTGATTTGGGTGTGTAGCGTTGTTTGATGTGATTTGAGGGCTCGACTAAGTTCGTATGGTGTTTTAGGTCTTGTGTGTATATTTAGTTGAGGTCCCGGGTGTTACACCCTATATTTTTGTACGTAAAAATGCGTCGTAAGCAAACTAATGTAGGACCAAAAATGAGATAATATTTAAAAGTATATAAAGTAAGTTAATCATGTTACCTATGAGGTTACAAATATTGAAGATCATGAACAACAAGTACAAAGAGGGTTGGACAGTTCAGAAGCTAAAGCAATTGAATAAAATAATGTTTCGTCGAAAGTCGACAAGTTGGGAATGTTATAACATGTACCTTTGGGGTGAGACTAGGGTGATTAACATGATAAAGAGATTATGTTATGATTTATATTAGTCGTATGACATCCGTGTGTTATGTTTTTAAGTCAAGCGAGTTGTGGAATAAAAGTCGATGAAAGTCATCACAAGTTACATTCATAAGTTTTACTGAAACTTTGGGTCAAATGTAACTGCAATTTTCTCCCAATATACTTAGAGTTATGGGGTGTTCCACCCATCAAATTAAAGATCTATGAGTCTATTTTTCAACGCATTAAACCGTTTGTCAATACGATATCGGAGTAGAGAGATATGGGTATTTTTGCGATACTGCGCAAGCTGCTAGGTGACAAGTAGGTGTGTCACCTACTTGCTTAAATGAAAGCCCAAAAATGAACCATTTTGTAATCGGAGATGGACCCAGGATTTCAAGATCGTAGGTAGAGATGACAAAATGGTTAAAAAAAAATAATTATCCACTTATATTATCCATTAAAAATGGGTTGGATAATGAACTATTTAAAAACGAATCGAATATGGATAAGAATCATATTATCCACTTAGAAAATGGATAACCAATGGATAACTAATATGTTTAACTTTTACATTTGTAAAGCCTCAAATTTGGGGTTTCTAAAGTTTGGGATATTAGGAATTCTCCCAAAAGAGATCATATTCATGAAGCCATGGATAATATGGATATTCATATTATCTGCCGGATAACCTGTTTTTTATCTGTCTCAAATACGGGTCGGGTCGGATAAGTTATCCATTTTTGAATTACTCGTTTTGGACCCGCTTATATCCGATCCGACCCGCTCGTTTGCCACCCCTAGTCGCAGGTGAACTTTTTGATTCAACCAAAATTTGCTTTGTATATAAGGTGTTCATTATTTTTATTAATATGTCACTATTTTTTCAAGGCATATATATGTATATATGAAATTTTTGCTGACTTTACGGGTGTCGGTAACCCTGTGTCAATTGCATAGGTCCGCCTCTGTGTACCGTTGTAAATGTAAATATATGTCTCGTATTTGTTGATTTGACGAGGATATGAGTTATTTCGTTGGACGTGTACATCTATGAAAAAGAGAGGAGCCTATTGGTGTTCCCACACTGCTAACTAGGCTGGCAAATGCCATTTCCGCTTTTAAGTTAAGAAGTAGGAATATGTCTAATACTATTGACTATTGAATTGAAATGAAACCTTAGCTTTGGACCAAACATGTTAAATATACAGATTTTGACACCTTATTTCAATGATTTGGACGTTTGTCTTTATTTCCTGTGGGTGATAAGTCTTACATTAAATTATACCGTTGACAAGCTAAGTAATTATGATTTTATACGTCTATCTCAAAATAGAACATAAATTGAATGTGACAAATAGCGACATAATATACACATAATTATTTAACCTGCTACTTGTTGTTGTGTTAAGTGCTAAATTTCAACACTTAACATAACCTATAACCTATTACTTTGACCGTAGGAAGTGAACTAACTATAAAATTCATCCCCATCTTTATATTAAAACATTAATATTATACTATATGAAATTAGGAGATAAAGAAAGGACGCAATTAAATAAGGAAAACAAAAGCACATATTTGTGTGCTTAAGGAATATTTTTCTGGGGTCAAAGTACGTCTCCACTAAAACCTCTTGTGGTCAAATCGCAAATACATAAAAATTGGAGTAGCAACTAGTGTAAAAAGGAGGTCGAAACTCAAAAGTAGGTGAGGTTTGATGAGTCAAAGTGTTCATGAATAATCCGAGCTAAAATAGACCCTATCAAAAACTAGTTCCAGAAACATCTTCCATTCATCTCGACCTAGCCATCGCTGTTAAGAACAACCGAGATCCAATGAGAATTAAGTCTCACTAAACCTTTGATTAAAAATTACTCAACTTGTAAACTTATTTGTCTTTAGGATAATACTCTTTTTGGTAGCAGAGTATTTGGATAAGCTTATAAGCATTTTTTAATGCATTTGATAAATACTAAGAGTGTTTATAAGTCAAGAATATTTCAATTATTTAACGCATATAATTGAAATGCAGTTATTTTTTTGCTCATGCACTTAAGACGTGCGTATGAAGTGCAGGCAAAAATGGATGCACTTAAATCAGTCATATGTAGTTGTGACTTCCCAACTTCAGACAAAAGTTGTAACTTGTAACTTTAGACGCGAATTTTGCTACTTCCCGTTTTGTGAAATTATTATTTTTTATATCAAACTACTTATTGTTTAATCCATAATGCAGCATATTAATTTTATGTATATAGTATAAGTTACTTTTAACAACGCCTAACTATATCTTTCATGCTAATTCATACGTCTGTATAATATAAGCACCTGCTTCTCCGGCAAGTGCACAGATCGTCATTCTTAGGGATGTTATTTAGAGATTAGCTCGTACTTATTTTGTCTTGAAATGTTAAACTAAAAAGTTTAACTTCAGAACAATTCAAGACATTTTTGTCCTAAAAAGTTGAATTGAAAAACTGAAATTTAGTAACACTGACTAATTTCTAAATAGCAGACCTTTAAAGTGGCTACTTGGTGCCAATTCTAGGTAATATTTGGTACTTTAATTTGATTAAACATGATAAGAAGTTTCTGAAAACTTAGCGAAAGTTCCTTTCTTTTGGCGTACCTTCTTTTCCCCTTCAACGGGAAACAAAGTAAAAAGAATTCAACTGTTTAATAATCCTCTATGCTTGTGGTTTTTATACGATATTATTTAGTATTGTTATTGGTGTTCATATGGGACGATAAATTTGTAGATGACTCATTATGTAATTAGTTTGTTAAGAAAAAACTAGAAAGAAATTAAGAACCAAAATTGTTGCATAAAAAGGTGGAAATATCCAAATAATACAGTCACTGTCTGAGGATATTAAAGGCAAGCTTGTCACGATACGATACGATATATTGTAGCAGGCTGTAGATAGTTAACTTGTCGAGCATTAGCCAGCAATTTCATAGCAGTAAAATACTGATCAACAACAAACATATCAGTATGAGTTTTTAACTTCTCAGTGACAGTGTATAGTATACCTTTCAAAAAGGACATCACACAATCAACGATGAATGAGTTTTAACTAGTAGGATATATGATGCGATAGGATAGATATATAAATTAGAGTAAGCATCTCCGTAATGACCACAACCAAGTATGCATAAAAACAATTAACAAACGCCTACATCCCAATAAGGCTAGCGTCATACATCATTGTAAGCGCCAAACCAATCCTTAGCTGAGCTCCTTCAGGATCTTTTCAATCTCCATAGACCTCTCAGTATAAACCTCGTTACTTGACCTAGAGACAAAGATCAAAGTGAATTCAATACAAGGAGGATAGATAATAAGTTCATATTAAAACAAGACCAACTCACCAGACATTAAACGCAAAAGCAGGCAAAAACTACTAGAATCCCAGGCACGAAACGATATCAGATTTAGGGAAAGTTTACATTCAAAATATTTATACTTGAGAGAAGCTTATCCTTAAGTGTAGCAGATTTTCTTGAATTTTATGAACTTCAGGTTGGAAAGAAAGAAATGCAAGATATTTTGAAGGCATATTCAAAACTCAATACAGCAATCATGTATAACTATGTAATTATGTTTTATTTTTTGTGCAGAATGGAGTTGTAGAAGAGGCAGAATCTATTTCAGATTTCACAGAGTTCCTTCAAGTTATACACTTAGTGTTTTTTTTTTCTTCTGTTTTGTGAACAATAATTATTAACTTTCGAGGAAAAAAAAACTAGAGAAGGAATAACTTACTGATCGATCTTCCACATTTGCCAATTTGCCCTGCAAACAAAATTAAGAATTAAGTGTTTCAGAAGACAAAAGTTTCTGCAAAATAATTACCCCAGCTGGAAAGACAGTCACATCATTTTATGCACATGTAGTAGATACAGTATTTTTTATTTTCACGTTTTTTTTAATCATTTAAAACAAAATCCATCCAAGGTCAAGTTACACACCAGAACAAGGTGGGAAGCCCACCGAAGACTATCCCGTTATAGAAAGCTTGAACTGCATGCAAGCAGCAGAGACATGAGAGTATGAGATTTGAAACATGAAATTTGAAGCGAGACTAATAACCTGTTTGGCCAAGCTGGAGAAATCAGCTTATTTTGAGAAGTGCTTTTTTTAAAAGTGCTTTTGAAAAAAGTACTTTTGCAGAGAAGCAGTTTGTGTTTGGCTAATCAATCTGAAAAGCACTTTTGAACAATAATTTGTGTTTGGCCAAGCTTTTCAGAAAGTGTTTTTAAGTATCAAATTACGAATAAGGACATGAATAGATTTGCTTAATAGTTAATATTATAAGTAAATAAATAATCTTAAAAAATTGTTATTACATGCAATAATTAAATCTTTTCATTTTATTTAAGTAAAATATGAAAATAAAATTTAAAAGTATTTAATTCTTTTAATATAAGTTAAATATATTAAAAATCATTCAACAAATATAAAAGCATTCACTCCTAAAGTCACTATATATTAGAAAGATATCCTAAAAATAATAAGAAATATTTATACATTAATATTGTAAATATTATGTTTAACGGTTATTTTGGTATATACTATATTTTGTTAAGGGTATTTTTGGTAAGAAGAAAAGTCAAAACTGCTTCTGCTTCTACTTTTGGGAAGAAGCTACTTTTTTCTGCTTCTCAGAAACTGCTTCCGCTTCTTCCCAAAAGCACAAAAAAAGCTTGGCCAAACACCTCAAATTAGGGAAAAAAATGCTTTTGAGAAGAAAAAAAAAAAAACTTTTTCCCTCTTGAGAAGCTTGGCCAAACAGGCTATAAGTAAGTACGTTGAAAAATTTACCCTCAGGATGAAAATCGCCTCCCTGACCGGAAGAAAATTGCTGGCAGTAACCCCTAATTCGGAATCAAGAAGACGCGAAACTTCAATAACAATAACAATAACTAGAGGTGACAAAATGGTTAAAAGAAAATAGTTATCCAGCCACATTATCCATTAAAAAATTGGTTGGATAATGAACTATTTAAAAGCGGGTCGAATATGGATAAGACCCATATTATCCACTTAGAAAATGGTTAACCAAATGGATAACCAATGTGTTTAACTTTTATATTTGTAAAGCTTCAAATTAGGGCTCCTCAATTTTGGAAGACCAGAATTCTCCCGTGATCATATTCAAGAAGTCATTCCGCCGTATAACTCATTTTTTATCCATCTCAAATACGGGTTAAATTTATCCGTTTTTGAATTACCCGTTTTCGACTCGCTCATATCCGACCCGACCCGTCAGTTTGGCACCCCTAACAATAACAATATATCTACCGTCGCCGCCCGCATACCTCATTTGTGTTCTTGGTGCTCCGAGCAAAACCCTACCAGCAGCCAATTGTTTTCTACCCAAACCATAAGAAAACAAAAAACAAACATGAGACAAAAATCGATCAATTCGTTGGATAAATCAAAAATTAACCAACCCACCCTCCGAGGTGGAAAGCCATAGTGCAGAGCAATCTCCATTGAAACAAAACACACAAACCCTAAGCAGCAGAGCTCGCTTGACCTCTTCGTAAAAAAAAGGGGTAAAATTCTGCCATCAAAATAAAAACTTTTATACCTGATTTGTGTTGTTGGTGCTCCAAGCAAAGCAGCCATTTGTCTTCTACCCAAACCAAAAATTTAAAAATCCCCCAAAAATTGAGACAGAGATCAAACAAGCCTTAGGAATTAGGATAAACCAAAAGTTAGGCTGAAACCAACTTACCCTACGAGACGGAAAGCCATTGGCGACACAACAATCTTCCTTTGAAACAAAACAGAACAAACTCTGAATAGCCATGAGTCATGACATCTGATTATATAATTGGATTTTTCGTGCGAATATAGTCATTTTTGGGTTAAGCCCGTTTGGGTTAGTGGGCGTTTGGACATAAGAATAGTAAAATTACAAAAAAAATAAAAATAAAAAGAGAATTATTTTTCAAATGAAAATGGTATTTGAAAATTAGATTTGTGTTTGGACATAAATATAATTTTGGGTTATTTTTGAATTTTTGTGAGTAATCTAAGTGAAAATTTTGAAAAATAATTTTTTGGAGTTTTTTAAATTTTTGAAAAATTCCTAAATTCATCTTCAAGTGAAAATTGAAAATTTTATGGTCATACACTGATTTCGGTAAAAAGTAAAAATATTCTTATGTCCAAACGGGCTCTTAGTAATTATCATTTCAATTAACACTTTCAAATAATTAATCCCTCCACACCATTTTAGTGATCGTGGCTCCTAAAAATAATATGTCTAAAATACTTGTCATTTTAGAAAATTAAGATGTAATTAATTCTTTTTCATTTTATCCTTAGTATTAATTAGGTCAAATGGCCTCGTGACCACTTAAACTTGTATAAGTTTGTAAACCCGATACATGAACTTACATTTTTCCCATTTGAACGCTCCAACTTAATGGAATGGATACTAATAAATACATCTAGGCTCCAGCAGAGCGTGTATATCAATTGCGCTGACATGTACAACACATCATATGCTAGACTATTTATTACTTGACATGTGTTATTTGTGGGTCCCACTCTTAAAATACTAAATCAGCAAAAAAAGAAGTTACAAATGCCAAAAAGAAGAAAAGGAAAAACGCCTCACACTTACCCCTAGTAACATGTACCCAACAATCCCCCTTCTTCTACGTTCACCCACCTCCCTTCATTTCCTTACTCTTCTTCTTTCTTCTTCCGTCTCTTTTTCTTCATTGTTATTTCTCCCTCTTATTTCTAAATCAAATTAACAACACCATTATGGTCATGATTAGACCATAACAAAAAATTAATTAATTTTTGAATTTCACAAAAAACAATTAATAGAAATCTATGATTTTGAAATAGTGGAGGTCGCCCAATACCATTGCAAATATCTGCCCTTTTTTATTGTTATGTTGGCAAAGATGAATTCGATGGTAGAACAACGACAAAGCTCAGACTATCTTCCGACCACCAGTAGTTGAGGAAGGTTAGGACGAACATGGTAGGTGGAGACTATCAAATGAAAGAAAATATTATTGAAGGGGGAAGAGGAAGGGAAAGAGAAATGGAGAAGTGGGGGGGGGGGGGGGGAGGAATTAGGATAAAATTTTTAAAAAATTACAGAAAGGGGGTAGGAGTTTGCCGGGGGAGACGAGAGAGGTGGGAGGGGAGGGGAAAAGAGAAGGGGGCGGGAAAGGACTTTTTAAAAATATTTTATTCTAATTATAATATTTTTTTTAATATAAAAAACACTATCCACGTGCCTTGGCAACGTGATTTTCATACAATTTAGTTATGCCAGCTGCACCACTTTCACATAGACATGGTTAACGGTCAATGGTATCTATTGGTATCCATTTTGTCAAGTTGAAGTGTTCAAATGAGAAAAATGTAAGTTGAAGTATCGATTTTACAAACCGATATAAGTTTAAGTGGCCACGAGGCCATTTAGCCTATTAATTATTCTTCAAAGTAAAAATAGTTTCATGGGGACGTATAAAAAAGAAAGATGACAACTGATATTGACTAGAAGAGCACCCTTCATAATAAAAAATTTCAAAAAATAGCAACTTAAGGGAATATTGGTCCCTTAATTTTAGGCTTGAATTTTGGTAAACCTTATCCCTCTCAATTTTTCGTCTCTCTTAGTTTTTCTTACGTAATTTGAATCATATATTAAATGAAGTTGAACTACCAAATAGGTACCAATTTCATAAATGAAGTTTGTCTAATCAATTGGTGAAGGAACACGTTAATCTAAACACATTAGATTAACGCGTAAATCGTAAAACGAGAACTTACTTGTTCTTCGTGAAGCGAAAGCGGAAGACGGATGAACCGCTGCTGGAATAACTGATCGGTAGTAGTTATCACGATGTGTTAGAGCAACCCCCTATTCCACAGTCTAAACCCTAGTCTGAATTTAGGAGAAGACCGGCGTAGAAAAATACTGCAGAATGTCTCACTTTATTGTACACAGTAAGTGTTCTTATATAGGGAATAGTAGGGTTACAGTAATTACTAAAATTATTGTGCTTTGCCTAGTGGTCCCTAAGAGCACCCCTTATGGGTGGACTCTATTTCCTACATCTCCTACTCACACATAATGGAAGTGCTCATCTAGTTTTAGAAACATATTCTCAACCCATCTCCTCAATCATTCATACAGGGAAATAGAATGTGCGATCAGCATACTGTGAGGGCTAAATGTTATACATTTGTTATGAGTATATAGCCTCTCATCGAGTGCGAACCTGCAAGTAAATCATAAAGTATGCAGTACCCTAGATCATATAAATCACATTTGATATAGTCTCAAAATCTCATATATCATTATTTCTTGTATTCACAATCATAACTCATAAGTTATAATTGGTGCACCAGTGAATATAAATAAATGAGATTAAATCAATGATCTTCCTCTTCTCACGATCCCCTTAATATTAGTATGACTAATTTTCTAGATATGCTCCTCTAGACTGAATCTATGTACATAATCCTTTGGAAATACACTAAGATAGCTAACATCACACTAAGTCTCAAGTATCTGATCGGAGTCTCTAAGGGTACAAAATCTTGAGCCATCATAAAAGCTCTGGGTCTCATACAACAATAACTTGAGAATGGACTTATGTTAACCCAATTGGTCGATATTAGCACACATGGTATGAAACACATGCTACAATATTTTCTCCATTTTCTCAAGGAGCGTATGTCTTCATCTCATAAAGAATGTTGTACAAATGATATTTAGGTACCATAAGCATCTAAATTTGAGTTCCTTGATCTACAAAATCATATTTAACTACAACTGGCTCACAAAGTAGATTATGTGAACGTTTTTCACCCTAATGACCTCATGTCATTGTTTAAGCGACATTCTGATTTTAAGCGAATAACTCTCAAATTATCCTTATGATAATTTTGCTTAAAATCATGTCTCATATCCTCACATCACTAAGATAAGGAGGCGGTTGCCTGTGTGAGAAGGCCAACCTCTTGTCTACCCGACATACTTGCAAAAAAAAGTGAACAAAGAATGCACATAACATTCAGCAACATAAATATGTATGTATGTAAATCAACTTTATTGATAATAAAAAAACATCAGTTTTGTGAACATGGGAAAATGAATAACAAAATGAAGAATATAAAAGTCTACGCAAGCCTTGAGACCCAGTGTGTCTCACAAATGCATCTCTAGACAAAGACTTGGTCAATGGATCTGCTAACATATCTTTTGTAGACACATACTTCACATTACCTTGCGTCTAACCATGTTTCTCGCATAGTTATACTTGATATCTATGTGTTTGGTTTTACAATGAAACTTAGGGTCCTTGGTAGAGGATATTGCAGCTTCACTGTCACAGTAGACTAACATTAGTTCAGCATTTTCTATGATATCCAATAAGTGTTCCAATAACTATTTCAACCAAACAACTTCTTGTGCTAATGATGCGAGAGCCACATATTCGTCTTCCATCGTAGATAGTGATACACAAGATTATTTCTTACTACTCCATGATATGGTGCCATAACTGAGTAAGAAAACATGTCTTGAGGTAGACTTCCTTTCGTCTAGATCTCCTCCATGATTAGCATCACTGTATCCAACTAATCACAGATTATTGCCGCCTTGATAACAAAGGGCATAATTAGCAGTTCCCTTCAGATATCTCATGATCTTCTTTACTGTTTGCTAATGTGCTAAACCTGGGTCAATTTGATATCTACTTACCAAGCCAATCGCTTGACAGATATCGGGTCTAGTTCATATCATGTCATATATTAGACTTCTGACTGCGCTCCTATAAGGAACTCAACTCATTCTTCCTGCCTCTTCAGGAGTCTTAGGACACATTTGACTTCCCAAGGTATGGCCTTTAGTGATAGGAGTGTCAACTTGGCTACTATTTTGCATATTGAATCGTTCAAGAACTTTTCTAATGTAATTCTCTTGTGAGAGATACAATAGTTTCTTTGGACAATCTCTTGAAATCTTAACTCCAAGAATATATGCAGCTTCATCCATATCTTTCATCTCAAATTGGGATGATAACCATGACTTTATCTCGGTTATAAACTCCTTATCATTTTCAGCTATAAGTATGTCATCTACACATAATGTTAAAATCACAAGCTTGTTCCTTGATCTTTTAGTATAAACACAATAGTCTCCATCCATCATGGTAAAATAATTAGATACAACACATTCTGAAAGCGTATATACCACTGCCTTGAAGACTGTTTGAGGCCATAAATAAACTTCAAAAGTCTACAAACCTTTTGTTTGTGGCCCTTTTCAATGAAACACTCAGGTTGTTCCATTTAAATTTCTTTATCTATTTCTCCATTGAGAAAGGCAGTCTTTACATCCATCTGATGTAATTCAAGATCCAAGCTTGCAACAATAGCTAGAACCAGGCAAACCGAGGTAAATTGTACAGAATGCGAGAAAGTCTCTTCATAGTCTATTCCTTTATGTTATGTATACCTTTTCGCCACCAGTCGAGCCTTATATCTCTCAACTGTGCCATCAACCTTGAGCTTAATTTTGAGAACCCATTTGCTCCCAATTGCTTTGCGTCCTTCAGGGAGGTCAACTAGTTCCAAAACTTTGTTGACTCTCATAGACTCCAATTCATCTTCCATTGCTTTTGTCCATTTATCTTTAGAAGGGCATGAGAGAGCCTCTTTTATATTTTTAGGCTCGTTCTCTTCTTGTAGGAGCACCATAAATAGTTCATCGCCTTCAACATCAAATCTTTGGTGGGGAATCATTTTACGAGAACCACGTCTTATTTGTGATTCATCATTGTTCCTATTTGGATCAATGTTGCTCACATTCGGATCAAGAATAGCCATGCTGCTCCCACTTGGAACAAGATCCATTTGGTAACTTCCACTAAATTAGAAGGATTGCTTTCATTCGCATCTGATGATGAAGAAGGTCTTTGATGAGAAACTAATTCATCATCTGCTAAAATTCTCCCACTCGAATGAAGTGATCCTTGTACTTTTTGATCTAATATTTCAAATAAGGTTAGGTCTTGACCTATCTCTCACTTATTAGGGAACTCATCCTCTAAGAATGTGACATCTCGTGATTCAAATTCAGTTACACTCCCACTGTCTTGTTGACCTATAAACACATAACTCTTTGAGGTTTCAGAGTATCTGATAAAGATACCTTTCTTTCCCCTTCGGTCCAATTTGCCATATTTGTGAGAGGAATCATGTGTATAGGTAGTACAATCCCAAGGTCTTAATACACTTAGGTCCGGTTGTCTTCCAGTCCATAACTCATACGGAGTAGTAGTAACTGATTTTGTAGGCACTCGATTAAGTACAAAGGTAGCAGTAAGCAACGCATCACCCCAGTAACTAATTAAGAGGTTAGATTGTGCTATCATTGACCTAACTATTTCTATGAACGTTCTGATTATTCTCTCTGCAACACCATTTTCTTGTGGAGTATTTGGGATAGTCAATTGATGAACTATTCCCTTTTCATCACATAACCCATTAAACTGGGTTAATAAGTATTCACGACCACTGTCAGTTCGAAAAGCTTTTATCTTCTTGTCTAATTGATTTTCCATTAAGCTCATATAACATTTGAAGCAACTTATTGCTTTTGATTTATGGTAAATTAAATATACATAACTGAACGGGCAAAGTCATCAATTAATATGATGAAATAACTTGCTCCATGCCTAGACCTAACATTCATAGGCCCACAGATGTCCGAATGGACTAATTGCAAAGGATATTCAGCTCTAGTCACCTCACCAAAAGGTTTTCTTGCGGATTTTCCAGCTAGACAATTTTCACAAGTGGGCAATTCCACATGTTCAATGTTGGAAAATAAACCTTATTTTGCTAACCTTTGCATTCTTTGTTGGCCAATATGACCAAGTCTAGCATCCTATATGTTTACATCACTATCATATATATGTGAAGAAACAAACATAGAAAAACTAGCATTATTATTAAATGAATCATAATCCAAATCCATAATAATTAAACGTCCGATCACATGGCCAAACAAGTCAAATCCTAGCTTAAGCAAAACTGAAACTGAAATAACATTCCGGCGAATTGTTGGTGCAAAGAGAACATCATGTAGTATTAGGTCTCGACCACCACGCAGGACTAACTTGCACGTACTGATCCATTCAACAGAAACTTTATTGTTGTTGCCCATATATATCCATTTTGCTCCACGTGGAACTCGCCGAAATTCAACAAAGGCACTGTGTTACCAGGCTATGCAGTCCTTTGCTCCTGAGTCTACAATCCACAAAGGATTCATTTCGGTTAGAAAAACGGAACTAGAAACACAAAGTGCACTAATTCGAGCTTCGTGAAATACATTTCTAGGATGCTCAGAGCAATCTATGGCATAGTGACCCTTTTTCACAATTATAGCATTTCACTTTAGCAACTTTGACACGTTTGGGACGTCTGTTCTTACCTTTTTTAGTCTTTGCCCTTTTCGCATGCTTAGCTGGCTGAGCTTGAGGTGGCCCTCTCTTTTTTCCCCAGTTCCTTTTCTTTGAATCACTCTTGGTTTTGGAGGTTGTTGCCATGTGCAACTCAGCTATTGGATTTACAGCCTTAAGTCGTTCCTCCTCTAACTCAAGATGCCTTCGGACATCTTTCAGAGTTGTGATTCGCTCATTATGGGTCAAATGCATTTTCATTTGATCCCAAGAACTAGGTAAAGAGCGTATGACAACTTGAATTTGTTGTTCATCAGTCGACACATGACCAACATCTTTCAACTCTCTAATCATATTTGTCAATTGCCTCAGATGTGTTTTCATTGAATGTTTTGGGTGTTTCTTATATGAATCAAATTTGATCGTTAAGGATCGCAACCTTGTAGTGGAACAGGTACCAAACCTTTTCCTCATAGCATTCCAAAGATCCATAGCTCTTTGGTGATCCTTAAACTACCTTTGGATGTCACCATCCAAGTTGCTCAACAACGTAATGCGAGCAATTGAGTTCTTTTTCTTCCAATTGTCATAGGCTTCACGCTCACGCCTATGCTGAGCAGTGTTGCCTTCCTCACTCTCATTCATGACATTGTTATTGGCCTCCAAAGCCTCTTTCTCCTCTAGCACATACTAGAATTTCAAGCTCTAGGTTTCATAGTTGTCACCATTGTCACGATCCAAAATCTAACCATGGTCGTGATGGCGCCTATCGTGTTACAAGGCAAAGCCTATTTCTCAAATTATTACTACTAAATCGATTATAAGAATTTAATAAAATAATATCAACATTTGAATTTATCATAAACTAAATCAACTCTAAATATAAAATAGAAAATACAGGAACGAGCCCCAAACATCGGGGTGTCACTAAGTCATGAGCATCTAAAACTATGAACTAAGATATATAAACTGTCTAACTGTCCAAAAGAAGAAATGACAAGAGGAGTAACAAGGTCCTGCGGACGCTAACAGCTACCTTGCAGTCTCCAAAGATAGCCGGCCTGAACTCAACAATCGTCGCCTTCTAACTTACCTGGATCTGCACATAAAGTGCAGGGTGTAGTATGAGTACAACCGACTCAGTAGTAACAAAATAACTAAGGAACTGAGCAGTAGTGACGAGCTAAGCAGAATAATCCAATTATTATTTCCACAATTAAGTACAAACATGAGTAGACAGGTAATTTCATAAATCAGTAAGACTACAAAGAAACTTAACAGGTAAATGCAGCAACAACAAAAGTAAATGTAACCTCACAGCAATGTCACTCCATCACTCAACACTCAACACTCTACGCTCACTGGGGGTGTGTACAGACTCCGGAGGGGCTTCTAAAGCCCAAGCGCTAAGTACGTATAACTCACGTGCATCATATCAATACCTAGATCCACATAGTCAACTCACGTGCTATGCGGACAACTCACGCGCTATGGTATCAATACCTGGACCTGCACGGTCAACTCACGTGCTACGCAGATAACTCACGCGCTATGGTATTAATATCCTCACAACCAGGCCCTCAGCCTCACTCAATCATGTACCTCACTAGCCTCACCATCATCAACAAATAAGGGAACACAACCCACATCAAGTATCACAGCATATTAGCAAATAATAGAGGCTGAGGTAAACATATACAATAATTTTTATGACTGAGTACAAATAATATGAGCATGAATAAAGCCTAAGCATGACCTCTAACATGAAGGCAGACAAGTTCAACAAGTAACTACGTAAACACAGATGATGGCCATGAGGCCTCACAGGACGGACCAAGTCTCAATCCCTCGAGGTATACACCCACACGCCCGTCACCTAGCGTGGGTATTACCTCCAAACAGTCACACGATATCAAATTCTCCGGGTTTATACCCTCAAAGCCAGAGTTAAAACTGTTACTTACCTTAACAGCGTAAAATCCTACTGCATGATGCCCTCGTCTCTAGTCTCGGTCTCCAAAAGCTCTAAATCTAACCATAATCATATTAATACCATCAACATAGGCTAACGAATCGAATTCCGTAATAAAAACTACAAAATATGCCAAAAATCTGAAACCGGCCAAAACCCGGCCCTATGTTTTGAAATCAGTCAAAAATGGCAGAATAATAAACTTCGTCCTCTCTCGAGTCTAACCATATAAAATTCATCAAAATTGGACTCCGTTTGGTCCCTCAAATCCTCACTTAAACTCTCCAAAACTCAAATCCTAACTCCCTCAATTTACTTTGAAATTATCAATCAAATCCCAAAAACGAAGATGGATTCATAAAATATAACCAAATCTAAGTAGAGAACACTTACCCTAATACTTATGGTGAAAATCACCTCCAAAATCGCCCCAATCCGAACTCCCCAACTCAAAATATTACCGAATGAACAAACCCTTATTTTATATATTTTTTTGCTAGATATTCTGCCTCGTTTCTCATTCCAAATGATCCTGAAACTCACTTTTTATACCTCCAATGGATTCTTTGGGAAATTCTAGTCAAGTTAGGTTTTTGAATCACTCAATTTGACTTTATAATGAAGGAGATATGTTGATTTCAATATTTGCAAATAGTGCAGATTTTTAAATACGCAGTCAGTGGCAATTTCGTAATTAATCTGACAAAAAATCTAACAACCTAATTCTTAGTAAAATGACCATAAAATCCTCATACAATGTCCAAATTTAATGATTCTTTTTGCTAAAGGTCCGTAATTACGATACGGATCTAATGCTTCAATCAAAAAGGAAATAGGAGCTCATTTTATTTAATATGATATCATTTATACTTAACGAAACAGCGTCGAAACATAAGAAAAACGAGCGCAACACAACTCAAACCTATCCGAATCTCACCCGAGGCTCTCGGGACCTCAACCAATAATTCCAACAAGTCATATATCACTACCTGAACTTAGTCGAACCTCCGGAACACCCAAAACAACACCAAAATACCAAATCAATCTCGAATTCAAGCCTAAGAACTTCTAAACTTCTAACTTTAACCAATTCAAGCCTAATTCTACCACGGACCTCCAAATTACATTTCGGACACACTCCTAAGTCTAAAATCACTCAACGAAGCTAACAGACTCATAAAAATCCAAGTCTGAACTCGTTTACTCATAAGTCAACTTCCGATTGATTTTTCTAACTTAGCTTTCTAACTAAGAGACTAAGTGTCTCATTTCACTCCAAAACTACTCCGAACCCAAACCTACCAACTCGATACAACTCAACACAGCTGAATAACACATAAATAAGCAGAAATGGGGAAAACGGAGCTACAACTCTTGGAACGACAGGCCGGGTCGTTACATCCCCCCCTCTTAAACAAACTTTTGTCCCGAACGAGCCAAGAGTTGTTCTCAAAACCATCAAACCACTACATAACCTTACCTTGCACATACCCTGGGGGTGATCCCATGCCACCCCTATCCAATGTAGGTCCGATAACACAACATAAGTGAAATTTCTCAATTCAACCAAACCCACCAGCCTTGGAATCAATATTTTTACTCATCTGAAATTTCTTATAAAAAATCTGAATCCTGCAACCTACACACTGTAGAACTCATTACCTCACACACACCCAAATAACTAATCATACCCATTACCATGACGATCCAACCTACTACCAAGATGTCCTATCTATCTGAGTCCCTTCTGAATTACCTTCAAATTGATACTTCGCCCCTCCATAACACCACAATCCTCGACCCAGACTCACCACACGAGACCCAAGCATAAAACCACACCGCCCTAAGGCTCATAAGACGTTGAATACTCCCTTAAATATCCCCCAAAGTACCATAAGCATGCGCTCACACAATCAACACCTCAGTGCTCAAGCTATAGTCAAACCCCAGCCTCGAGTCCTCCAGACTGGCCCAACATCAACACACAGAAATCACATCTCGCACCTCATTCAGGGAATCACAAGTCGTCGATGCACAATTGATACCGAGCGCCCATGTGCACATACGAATGCGTGGAAGGAATTCAAAGAGTTACACTTCAAGCTGAATCAATACCGCACGAAAAAAATTCAAGAATGTGAAGTTTTCCTAAAGGTTCTGCAGCCTCTTGAAGAGAAGTACAGACGTCTCTGTACCTATCCGCAAGACTCTACTAAACCCGCTCATGACTCGTGAGACCTATGTAACCTAGGCTCTGATACCAACTTGTCACGACCCAAAATCTAACCATGGTCGTGATGGCGCCTATCGTGTTACAAGGCAAGCCTATTTCCCAAATTATTACTACTAAATCGATTATAAGAATTTAATAAAACAATACTAACATTTGCATTTCTCATTAACTAAATCAACTCTAAATATAATATAGAAAATACGAGAACGAGCCCTAAACATCGGGGTGTCACTAAGTCATGAGCATCTAAAACTATGAACTAAGATATATAAACTGTCTAACTGTCTAAAAGAAGAAATGACAAGAGGAGTAACAAGGTCCTGCGGACGCTAACAGCTACCTTGCAGTCTGCAAAGATAGCCGGCCTGAACTCAATGATTGCCGCCTTTTAACTCACCTGGATCTGCACATAAAGTGTAGGGTGTAGTATGAGTACAACCGACTCAGTAGTAATAGAAATAACTAAGGAACTGAGCAGTAGTGACGAGCTAAGCAGAATAATCCAATTATTATTTCCATAATTAAGTATAAACATGAGTAGACAGGTAATTTCATAAATCAGTAAGACTACAAAGAAACTTAACAGGTAAATGCAGCAACAACAAAAGTAAATGCAACCTCACAGCAATGTCACTCCATCACTCAGCACTCGCACTCAGCACTCAACGTTCAACACTCTATGCTCACTAGGGGTGTGTACAGACTCCGGAGAGGCTCCCAAAGCCCAAGCGCTAAGCACGGACAACTCACGTGCCATCATATCAAAACCTGGATCCGCACAGTCAACTCACGTGCTACGCGGACAACTCACGCGCTATGGTATCAATACCTGGACCCGCACGATCAACTCACGTGCTACGCGGATAACTCATGCGCTATGGTATTAATATCCTCACAACCAGGCCCTTGGTCTCACTCAATCATGTACCTCACTAGCCTCACCATCATCAACAAATAAGGGAACACAACCCACATCAAGTATCACAGCATATTAGCAAATAATAGAGACTGAGGTAAACATGTACAATAATTTCTATGACTGAGTACAAATAAAATGAGCATGAATAAAGCCTAAGCATGATCTCTAACATGAAGGCAGACAAGTTCAACAAGTAACTACGTAAACACAGATGATGGCCATGAGGCCTCACGGGACGGACCAAGTCTCAATCCCTCGAGGTATACACTCATACGCCCGTCACCTAGCGTGTGTATAACCTCCAAACAGTCACACGATATCAAATTCTCCGGTTTTTTACCCTCAAAGCCAGAGTTAAAACTGTTACTTACCTTAACAACGTAAAATCCTACTCCAAGATGCCCTTGTCTCTGAACTCGGTTTCCAAAAGCTCCAAATCTAACCATAATCAGATTAATACAATCAACATAGGCTAATGAATCGAATTCCGCAATAAAAACTACAAAGTATGCCAAAAATTCGAAACCGGCCAAAACCCGGCCCCCGGGCCCACGTCTCAAAATCAGTCAAAAATAGTAGAATAATAAACCTCGTCCTCTCCCGAGTCTAACCATATAAAATGCATCAAAATCGGACTCCGTTTGGTCCCTCAAATACTCACTTAAACTCTCCAAAACTCAAACCCTAACTCCCTCAATTTCACTTTGAAATCATCAATCAAATCCCAAAAACGAAGATGGATTCATGAAATATAACCAAAACTAAGTAGACAACACTTACCCCAATCCTTATGGTGAAAATCGCCTCCAAAATTACCCCAATCCGAACTCCCCAACTCAAAATATGACCGTATGAACAAACCCTTGTTTTATATATTTTTCTGCCAGATATTCTGCCTCGTTTCTCATTCCAAACGAACCTAAAACTCACTTTTTATGCCTCCAATAGATTCCTTGTGAAATTTTAGTAAAGTTAGGCTTTTGAATCACTCAATTTGACCTTATAATGAAGGTGATATGTTGGTTTCAATATTTGCAAATAGTGCAGATTTTTAAATACGCCGTCAATGGCAATTGCGTAATTAATCTGACAAATCTGGTAACCTAATTCTTAGTAAAATGACCATAAAATCTTCATACGATGTCCAAATTCGACGACTCTTTTTGCTACAGGTCCGTAATTACGATACGGATCTAATGCTTCAATCAAAAAGGAAATAGGAGCTCATTTATTTCAATATGATATCATTTATGCTTGAAGAAACGGCGTCAAAACATAAGAAAAATGAGCACAACACAATCCAAACCTATCCGAAACTCACCCGAGACCCTCGGGATCTCAACCAATAATTCCAACATTTCATATATCACTACCTGAACTTAGTCGAACCTCCGGAACATCGAAAACAACACCAAAACACCAAATCAACCTCGAATTCGAGCCTAAGAACTTCTAAACTTCTAACTTTCGCCAATTCAAGCCTAATTCTACCACGGACTTCCAAATTATATTTCGGACACACTCCTAAGTCTAAAATCACTCAACGAAGCTAACCGAATCATAAAATCCAAGTCCGAACTCGTTTACTCATAAGTCAACTTCCGGTTGACTTTTCTAACTTAGTTTTCTAACTAAGAGACTAAGTGTCTCATTTCACTCCAAAACTACTTCGAACCCAAACCTACCAACTCGATACAACTCAACACAGCTAAATAACACATAAATAAGCAGAAATGGGAAAAACGGGACTATAACTCTCGGAACGACAGGCCGGGTCGTTACAACTATTGAGTTTCAACCCTTTGTTGAGCTCAGCAACAATGTTTTTCGAAGCAGTAGTCATTCTTTGACAAAATAAAAAAATATCATAAGGATCATGAAAAAAATAATGCAAGGCACGATGTTAAATATACATACATACATATTATGACACTAAGCATCAATTGATTAAGCTAATAAATACATATATTAATCATGGAGTCAAAAGTTCACTATGTTACCAATCATCATCCAAAAATTAAAATATTATAAAAATTAACCTATTCAATAATCTAGCTAAGCGTCTTAATCATGTTTAAGATAACATAATTATCTATCATGATTTTATAATCCCATGTGGATCATAAGTTAACAAATAACTCAAATAAGCATGCTAACAAAATTAATGTCAAACTAATTAACATTTATTACATACTATTCAAATTCACATAAAATGTTACTTTAATGCTAAACTAATTAACATATTATACATGTTAAATAAATCAACAAGTAATGTTAATCGTAAACTAATTAATATTGATTTCATGCTAAACAAATTAACATAAAGCATGTGTTAAACTAATTAACAAAACTAATGTTAAAACAATTAACATTTCAAGCATGTTAAACAAATTAACAAATAAATATAATTTTGAACTAATTAAAAAATATATTTAATGTTAAACAAATTAACATTCAAGCATGTTAAACAAATTAACAAATAAATTTAATGTTAAACAAATTAACATTTCAAGCATGTTAAATAAATTAACAAGCAAGTTTAATGTTAAACTAATTTACATTTCAAGCAATTGGGATAATAAAATTATTATAATTTTCATAAAAGAATATAAATATTAAATTTATATTCTGAAAATTAAGTCCATATGACTAATTTTTGAAATCTAGAATTTATAAAAAAAAAAACAGAACTTAATTTAAATGTTTTTAAGTTAGGCCATTAGCCCAAAATAAAATTAAACAAGACATATGAAAGTGGGCCTTTAGCCCATTGTCTTGAGTCTGCCATCCAAAAAAAGATCCAGACCAATTATAAGAGGACCTTTGACTTATAAACTAATAAAGCATATTTTTTTAAAAAAACTAAATGGGCCTTTAGCAATTGTTAAGAGAAAATGGCATGGTATGACAACACACAGTGAGAATTGCCAATTTTTTGGCCATATATTAGGTTTGGCAATAGAAGCTCAAAAAAATTGGCACCCTAATAACCAAAGTTATTTTCCATTAAAATAGCAAAAAAAGATATTTAGAACCGTTCTCTCTCTCTCTTCTCTCCATTTCTTCATTGTGCATCATGTAAGGCAACCGTTTTCCGACTACTGCTTTCCGTATCTTCCTCTATAAATGGTGTCTTATTCTCTTTAGTTTTCTTTATTAAAGAATCTCTCTCTTCCAATTGGTTGCAGCCATGTTCCTAAAATTTATGTTTTATTTCCTTTCAAAAGTATCTAAAAATTTCCAAAATCTCTTTATATTCCTTTTCAGATTTTTTATTTTATTTTCCACTTAGCAATGTATATAGGTTTAGAGCAAGTTCTTATAATAAATATAATTGTAGGAGTAAATAAATTTTTGATATACATTTTGATATACAAAGATGAAAAATAAAATTTTGATATATGAAAAAAGAAAAATAAATTTCTGATGTATATATTAATATACACATTATTTGATATGTTGTACATTGTGATATAGAAATAATATAATTATTTGTATTATGATAATACATTAGTATAGAGATAACAATAAATTTTGAATAACTATATTTATAAATTCTTAGTTTGGATATACAAAGAAGAAAAATAAAATTTTAATATTCATTTTGATATACATAAAAAGCGACAGTAAAATTGTGATATACATTTTGCAAATAATCACCAATACATGTTTTGGCTGTTATATATCAGTGTGTATATCACACAAGATTTTTATTGATATACATAGACATGTATATCACATTGCATGTCAGTGTATATCACACAACATTTTCATTGATATACATAGACATGCATATAAATATGCATGATATACATGAAATAAACAGATATACAAGGTGATATATATTGATATATCAGTTGATATACACTTAGATGTGGATTCACCCAAATTCGAAAGTTCAAAAAACTTGGAATGAGTATAGTCACCCAAATTCATTCCTCTTTCGATTCAAATAGAATATTTCTTTCTTGGACAAATTTTTGGTGTAATTTTGTAGAAAGTTTGCTTTATTTCGTCCATTAATGCTAAGTGAGAATGAAAAAATCTTGTGCCAACTTCGAAAACGGGCCACGAGAATTCAAATTTATGGTTGATTCATTTTTTTGGGCAATCTATTTATGCCAATTGCTCTAAAATTTTCTGGTGTGAAGAGAGAGAATGAGGTGATATGGAGAAGAGATACGAAGAGAGAGAGAGAGAGAGAGAGAGAGAGAGAGAGAGAGAGAGAGAGAGAGAGAAAGAGAGACATACGGGGAGAAGGTCTAACATAGTTTATTAAACAAAATTAATTTTTTAAATTAAAACATAAATGCAGGTCATAAGATACCAATAACATAAGTTAGCCTTTTTTATGCCATTTATTAGGTTAGATTGTCATACAATGCCAAAACCCCAATTGTTAATGCTGCCAGCAACTCCTTGGCCCATCCTCTTTATTTTTGGGGATTTGGCATGTCATGACAACTAGGTCCAACAATTGGCATAAAAAAAACCAACGTTTTAGGATTTGGCATATGGTAGCCGAAAGTTATTATCTCTCTTCTAATGGTTCAACCACCATCCTAAAAATAAGCCCCATCAAAATTATTTTCCTTAAAAATAGCAAAAAATATTTAAAATCCTCTCTCTCTCTCTCTCTCTCTCTCTCTCTCTCTCTCTCTCTCTCTCTCTCTCTCTCTCTCTCTCTCTCATAGCAACCATCATCCTAAAAATTAGGGTCCATTTCCTTCAGCAGTATTCGAAAAAACTTCCAAATAGTTTTAAATTATTTTCTTGTTTTTTATATGTATATCCAATATATATAACACAATAATAATTATATTATTTGTATATCACAATGTATTACATAATAATAATAATAATAATGTGTATATCAAAAAAGAATATTAAAATTTTATTTTCCTTCTTTGTATAACACATTTTAGATTGAAAACTCAAGTTCAAGATGACTCCACATGTGTATCCCCAATTGTATCCCGTGTATATCTCTATATACATCAGTGATATCTCATGTATATCACGTGTATTATGTGTATATCCATGAAAATTTGTGTTATATATGCGTATACAATGTGAAATACACGGGCGTCCATAAGAAAATTATGTTATATACACGATATACAAAGTGATATACACAGACGTCCTTAAAAACCTATGTGTAATATACACTGATGTACACGCTATATAACGTGATATACATATGTCGCAGTTGGATTTTTAGGTTTGAATTTTTACCTGAAACCAATCTAAATCACTTCTAATATTGCTCAAATTTTGTATATAGACTCGTTTAGGTATTTTCAACCAATATCAATCACACCCACTCGTTCAATCCAACCAAAAAAAAAAAAAAGAAGAGAGAAGAAAAACAAAGTTGAAATGAATTCTTTTCCCTCATAGTTTTTGCTTCTGATTTTCTCTGATGTGAGATTAACCTTACCTTTTCATCCTACTGATATTTTTTGCATAATTTGCAAATATTTTTGCTAAACTATGAGGGCGAAAGAGAAGGGATAGAAGAAGAAATACAAGGAGAGAAAGGGGGAGGGAAGCAGTGAACAAGAAGAGAAGTGAGCGGGGTGGGGTGGGGGGGAACAGACGGTTTGGGGCCAACTGCTTGAGAGAGAATATATAAGAGAGTAGTTTTTTTTTTAGGATTTGGCTATATAAATGCCAATTGTTTGGGGCTATCTTTGCCAAACCTAATATAAGGCTAAAAAATTACCAATTCTTATTATGTGTTGTCACCTGGTGCCATTTTATCTTTATTTATTGAGAAAATGACATGGTATGACAACACATAAAGAGAATTGGCAATATTTTAGCCCTATATTAGGTTTGGCAAAGGTAACCCCAAAATATTGGCATTATATAGCCAAATTCTAAATAACCCTAGTTTCTTATTTATTATTTCTCCCCGTATTTCTTCTCCAATTTTCTTCTTCAATCTTTTCTTTTTTTCTTCTTCTTCAATCTAACAAATTTTCCTTTTCAATCTGGATTTGGAAGGGCATATGTTCTTTGATAATGTTTGGGAAGTTGTAATGGTTGAATACTATTCAGAAATATTACGGGTTCATGGAGATGAGGAGAAGCGGAGAGCGAACGCTTTTACGGATAGTAAAGGAACCGATTGACACTACCATAATAGACACAATCCTAATGTGAACCCATTTGATTTCTTATGTCTCCGGTACAACTCAAATTGGACGAATAAAAAGTTATTCCTACTAATTTAAAAATAGATGTTTTCTTGTGAATTTTTTTGTGTTATTTGTCACACGACCAATTCTTGGTGTTGATGGGTGAATTCATTCTCATTCTTTTTTCTTTCGTCTTTTTTATTTTTTTAATAAAAAAATAGTTCTAATTCTCATCTTATATATCAATATATTCTAGCATATATATTTGTGTATATCCACAAGAATTTATGTGTGATACAATAGGATATACAAAGGAAAATAAATAAATTTTTGATATACAAAGAAGAAAAATAATATTTTGATATACTCAAAGAAAGAAAGCAAACTTGTGATATACATTTTGGTATACACGTTATTTGATGTGTTATACACTTGGATAAACAAAAAATATAATTATTTTTATTGTGATATACAAGATATAGAGACAATAATAAATTTTAAGTAACTCTTTTTATAATTTTATATTTTAGATATACAAAGAAGAAAAATAAAATTTTAATATAGACAAAGAAGGAAAGAAAGTTGTGATATACATTTTGATATACATATTATTATTGTGATATATATTTATTGGCCATCTAATGCCAATATCTATAAATATGACTTTTTTTGGTAATTATGTTGGCACGTTTTCATACTATGCTAAAATCTCTTATTTTCAAGGATTTTCATAACAGATTTTGACCACACACAAGTGATTCAAGAAAATCCAATATTACGTGGAAAGCACACTTAACTTTTTTTTTAATAAAAGAATATTTAGTGTTAAAAAGAGAAGAACTTCATTCTTCTTTTCCGTTCTTGCGCCGTCACCAGGTTGGAGTACCAAACTCCATACTTCCTTCTTCATATTTTTTTAATTAACAAAAAATATATTCTAACAATCTGTTTTGACTTGGAAGAAGAAAAATAAAATCTAATTTCATCATCTTCTTCCCTTAAGTCCTTATAGCCGCCAACCATGACGCACAAAGCTCCAAATCATTTTTTCTTTTGATTTGAAAAAGAAAAGAATTTTCTTCTCGCCTTTAATTTCTTATTAGTCTCTGCCATCACCGTTGGAGTTTGAAGCTCCGCTCCGCCATTGTTATTGGAGCACAAAGCTCCTCGCCTAAGTTCAACAGTAGTGACAGTGGTGTTGTTACAGTGGCTTCTATGCAGCGAAAAAACGGCGGTGGAAAGGCGTTTGGACAAATCCAAATCGAAAAAAAAAAAATCTGGTATAAACTGATTTGAGTGATCTATTCAACAAGACCCCCTTTTTAATTTTTTTAATACCAATATATAACACTGCCAGGTAAAGAACTCATTTAAAACTGATTCATACTTAACTTTAAATCAATGTTTAAATATTGCTTTATCAATTTCCAATTGCATAACACACGTATAAAAAAATTATAAATAAATACAGTTCTAGATTCACGTAGAAAATCAGAACATTTCTATAATTTTTTGGACCAGAAAACCAGTCAATGGCTCTGATACCAATGAAGGAACATGCTACTCTAAACACATTAGATTAACGCGTAAATTGTAAAACGAGAACTTACTCTTTCTTAGTGAAGTGGAAGCAGAAGACGGATGAACCGCGACTGGAATCACTGGTCGGTGGTGGTTGTCACGATATGTTGGAGCAATCCCATATTCCACAGTCTAAACCCTAGTCTAACTTTAGGAGAAGACTAGGCGTAGAAAAATACTGTAGAGTGTCTCACTTTATTGTACACAGTAAGTGTACTTATATATGGAATACTAGGGTTACAGTAATTACTAAAACTATTGTGCTTTGCCTAATGGGCCCTAAGAGCACCTCTTATGGTGGACTTTATTTCCTACAACCGGCAAGTTAAATGGTTGGTCTTGTTGTTTTTCCTTTAATCTTTTCCCAAATATAAGTTATATGATTGAGATTGTAACTTTGTTCTAGTGTATTGAAGTTATAGAATTTGAATCAATATGTGGCAAAATACTCTATCAGAGGTCCATGCACGAAGCAGTGAGAAAATTTAAAACAAAATAATTCGAGATGAGAGAGAACGTGGACATGTACCTTTTAAATTTTGATGAAAATATTTTTAGTATTAACAAATAAAGATTGATAGGAGTATAATTCTAAGTATTTGAGGAACAACTAATTTGGAGTAAGAGTTTATAGTTGTTTTCTTTTTGACGAACAACTTCCATCTATAGAATATGAAAGTATATTTTTTTTCATGTAAAATATTTTCTGCCATACCAAACACACATCTTAGTTTGCTAGCTATTAATTGTGACCGCACATATAAATCAATGTATGCAAAATCTTACAAAGAAACTTATTTTATTCTTACAACAAACATACTGCGCCAAAATTGGATGACTAATATCATTAAAGCTACGTAATGACTTTAAAGGATAAGAAATAGGATCAATAAGAAAGAAATTGGTTCCAATGCAAATCAATCCTTGCGGAAGAAAGAAGATGCAACTATCCCAACAGCTACCCCAAGCAAAGCTCCAACAGATCCAATGCCAATAACTCCCTCTATTTCAGACAAAGCAAAACAAACAATATTAATGAAGGGATAAAACAAACAATGTTAATGAAGGGATATCAAGAAATCCATTTCCTACCCTTTTTAATTTTTTCTTCAGTTGTTTTCTTGAGGGTCAAGACCTGCGACCAATCTGGTGTAATCTATAGATTGAAAAAACCACTAATAAAGATGAAGGCATAAAAGTGATATGAGAAAAATAAAAAATTGTCATTTTCGATCTAACAGTCACATAATTGCGATGATTATCATATCAAGGTAAAAAACTAATTCATTCACTCACCTCCTCCTTGTTTTTCTTCTTTTTCACCTCCCATTCTCCTTCTTCATCCTCAACCATCAGGGCAACTAGCCCTACCTGAAGACAAAATATTTTAATAAAAGATCAAGTAACATTGCCTAAAGAAAAGGAAAAACAAGAAGAAAAAGAAATACATAGCTTATCATCCAAGAAAAATTTCACAAACAAATAAAAAATGTTACTCTCTCTATCCCAATTTATGTCACTCTTTCATTTTTGGTCCGTCCCAAAAATGATACATTTCTATAATTAGTAACAATTTAACTTTAAACTTCTTATTATACCTTTAATGTGACGATTTATAGACACAAAAATTTCTATGTCTTGTTTCAGACTACAAGTTTTAAAATTTTTTCTTTCATTCTTAAACTTTGTGTCCAGTCATACATCATCTTATAAATTGGGATGGAGGGAGCATTAGTGAAATTCTTAACATGAATGGTCAGCTAGAAGTAGAGCACAAAATGCAAGGAGGAAGATTATTACTGGTTTAACAGAAATCTTTGGAAAAGGTAGAAGTATTGCTTTTACAGCTTCACATTCAGCTATGTTTCCTTTCCTTCGGAAATCCTTATGCCTGTGATGAACATTGTTTAATGTCATTACATTACTAGTAAAACAAATAAATGTATAACTCAAAATTAGAAATTCCATGAACTTACATCGAGTCATGTCGCTTTATGAGATTAACCACTCTAGATTCAATCCTATCCAGGTTAATTTTGTTATTATAACATATCCACACCACAAGATTCGAAGCAACAACAACACCTTGAAGACCAAAATGTTTGGATCATAAACGAGAAGAGGATAAGGTACTTATCAATCCATCCTTTCTTAACCGAGCATTAATCTCCCCAAGTTTTGAACGAAACATTAGTTCACTGAAAGTCTTGATCCTCTGTCCAATAAAAATAAAGTGGATTAGAATAAGAATGCACCAGAAACTTTCACCGTTTACTTCTTCAAATGTTGAATCCCTTTGATGAAAATTTTGTGTCGCTCCTGTTTCCTACCCAACATAAAATATTTGGTTACAAATAAGGTAATAGAGTCTGTAATATCTACCCAAAACAAACAACAAATATGTGTTACATAAAGAGACTAAATGTCTTGCTTCCAGCCAAGGCAATTGAAGTTTGACAACAAGCTTGATAACAGAATTCGAACACTAAATTCACATAAAAGAGCCAACATGCCTCTTTTCACATCCAACATAATAAAGTTTAGCTACAAGTTAGATAACAAGGTTTGCAACCATCCCAAGGTGGGAAAAAAGCTGAAGGTCGATACCAGAGTCCACAACATGCGCCAAAGGCACATATCAAACATGCTTACATAAAAAGAGACCACATACCTCGCATCCCATTCAGTGCAAATAAAATCTGGTAGCATCTTTTCCTCTACTCTCTATTGGCCACTCGGCATAAGTTGTTAAGATTGAGAAGAATGTGCAAGTCTAATATCAATATTTAAAACAATTATTCAACTAAACTTATGTGCTCCAAGTTCTGATCTAGGATATGTTTGATGTTTGTTTTTGATGAAATTGGTAAGAATTTGGTAAGTGTTTAATGATGTAGAGCTCCGAGAACTTGCAGGTTTTTTAGATGGACTCTACAATGTTATTCTCATCATATCAAACTTTCTCATGAATTTTCTTCAGTGTCATTGTTATTAAGGGATTCGACAATTATTTGAGATAGAGATAGTGCATCAGAATTTCACTTTGCCTCTGAATTTGGGGTAAGCAACGAGTACTCAGGTAGATCACTAATGATAAACTGGTTTATCCATATATCTTTTTATTTTATTTTTATATAAGTAGGCTTATCTTTTTATTTTTTGAAAAGGTGAGTTATCTTATTGATATTGGGAAAAGCTCCCATATGCAATAGCTATACCAAAAAGTAGAGAAAGTAGGTTAGTTAATATATCTAAGCAGCTAAAATTCTTATAAAACATCTGATTGGATCCAAGAAATCATTAAGCCATCTGGGTTGACAATAAATTGCAGAGGCCTCGTACCCCTGATACAAGCTAACCCATAAAGCCGCACTCCACAAAAGTCCCTAATCTTTTAAAAATTGCAAACCTGAGATATTCACACGTTATCATCGAGTTGTCAATCGACGACACAAGTTGTAAAACCCTAACATTTTAAGTCTTCTCAAATACATAAACAAGCAACAACAACAACATACCCAAACGCATAAACAAGCATGTATTATAAAAGCCAACATGTTGCAAGAAAAACTCAGTAGTACAAAGCAGCCGAAAGCAAATCATAAATAAGATATAAAAAGTAACAACAAAATGCAGAGAAAAAGGAAAAAAAATTATAATCAACAGTTTGAAAGAAAAACAACTAAGGAGAAAGGCGAAAGAGAACATTGCTGTTGTGAGAAATGGAGGAGGAAGGAGGGGGAGAGAGCCCCGTCTGAGACGAGCGAAAGAGAAATGCAGGGTAGGCGGGCCAGGTCAGGTGAAAGATGAACAAGGCAGATGAAATTGGAAAGGGCATTTTTACCTATTTATACTACATATGCAACTTATTTACCCTCCCTAATCAAGATTTAACTTAATTACATGGTCATATATAATTTATCAATTATATAATAGTAATTAGTTTTAAATGAGTATGCCTTGATTGTAGCCTTTTAATTTAGTAACTCCCTTTTATACCCTTACATTTCTTTTCTTACCCACACAAACCCCAATCACAAATTCTTTCTAAAGGATTTTCCTTTTTCTCTCTTTGAAATCAACTCTCTTCTATACAGATTCTACAAGGTTTTTCTTCTAAAGCTCATAATTATCTCTAACAGTGACGAAGAAAGAAATTAATTTCTTATCGATTTAAATTTTGTCATGGCTGGAGTTTGGAGATTTTCTGGGCTTCCCCTTTTCTTGTTGGTGTTCCGATGGATGGCTAGCAGTAGATGAATATTAATTATCTCACTCTCCACCATTAACATCTATTAAAAAATATCAAATCTTTTGAATTCGAATTCGATATTTTCAAAAAATATTTTTTGTTTGTATTGGGTGTTAATCGATTGAAAATATTCTATGGAATTTATATATCGATTTTGAGGGTATTTGGTGAAGATTAGATTTAATTTGGGCTGGATTTTCATATTGAAATTTGAAGAAGAACACATGACATACTATATACATATAAAGTTGTATTAAATTTGTATAAAGTTGTATTATAGTTGTGTGTAAATTGTATTTAAGTTGTATTCTATTGTAGTTTTTTTTATTTGAATGTTGTATTAAAGTTAAAAATTATTTGTATAATGTATGAATCGTTGTATGAAATTTGTATTTAAGTTATAAATACTATCTTTTTTACATAAATTATTGATATATATCAAAATATTATTAAAAGAGAAAGTTTTGATTGAAATTTTCAGAGAGGAAGTAAGAACACACCACATACAAAATACATATAAATTTTATACAAAATACATATAAAATACATATTGTATAAATTTTATACGAATTTGAGTTGTCCCACGTCTGTGAGATTTGAGGTCCTTGGACTCCTTATATAGTCTTGGGCAATCCTCACCTCATAAGCTAGCTTTTGGGGTTGAGCTAGGCCTAAGGTCCATTTATTATGGTATCAGAGCCAGGCCCGGGCCCCTATTTATGTTATCCACGCTCCAATTTGCAGGCCTGGACGTGAGAGGGTGTTGAGTTATCCCACATCGGTTAGATTTGAGGTCCTTGGTCTCCTTATATAGTTTTGGGCAATCCCCACCTCATAAGCTAACTTTTAGGGATGAGTTATGCCCGAGGTCCATTTATCATCATGTCGCTTTACTAGATTAACCACTCTAGATTCAATCCTATCCAGGTTAATTTTGTTATTATAGCATATCCACACCACAAGACTCGAACCACCACCAACACCTCCAAGACTGAAATGTTTGCACTTTAAAAGAGAAGAGGATAAGGTACTTATCAGCCCTTCATTTCTTAACCGAGCATTAATCTCCCCAAGTTTTGAACGAAATATTAGTTCACCGAAAGTCTTGATTCTCTATCCAATAAAAATAAAGTGGATTAGAATAAGAATGCACCAGAAACTTCCACCGTTTACTTCTTCAAATGTTGAATCCCTTTGATGAAAATTTTGTCTCTCCAATTTCCTACCCAACATAAAATATTTGGCTACAAACAAGGTAATAGAGTCTGTATTATGTACCCAAAATAAACATTAGATATGTGTATACAGAAAGAGACTAAATGTCTTTCTTCTAGCAAGGCAACTAAAGTCTGACAACAAGCTGGATAACAGAATCCGAACTGTAAATTCACATAAAAGAGCCAACATGCACTTTTCACATTCAACACAATAAAGTTTAGCTACAAGCTAGAAAACAAGGTTTGCAACCATCCCAAGGTTGGCAAAACGCTGAAGGTCGATACCAGAGTCCACAACATATGCCAAAGGCACATATCAAACATGCTTACATAAAAAAAGACCGCATACCTCATATCTCATTCAATGCAAATAAAATCTGGTAGTGTCTTCCTCTACTCTCTATTGGCCACTGGGCAAAAGTTGTTAAGATTGAGAAGAATGTGCACGTCTAATGGCAATATCTAAAACAATTATTCAACTAAAGTTATGTGGTCCAAGTTCTAATCTGGGATATGTTTGGTGATTTTTTTGATGAAAGGGTAAAAATTTGGTAAGTGTTTGATGATGTAGAGCTATGAGAACTTGCAAGTAGTTTAGATGGAGGCTATAATGTTATTCTCATGATATCAAACTTTCTCATAAATTCTCTTCAGTGTCATTATTATTAAGGGATTTAACAGTTATTAGAGATAGAGATAGTGCAACAGGATTTTACTTTGCCTCTGAATTTGGGGCAAGAAATGAGTAATCCGGTAGATCACTAATAATAAACTTGTTTATCAATATATCTTTTTTTTATATAGGTAGGTTTATCTTTTTATTTTTTGAAAATGTAAGTTATCTTATTGATATTGGAAAAAGCTCCCATATGCAATAACTATACCAAAAAGTAGAGAAAGTAGGTTAGTTAATATATCTAAGCAACTAAAATTCTTATAAAACAACTGATTGGATCCAAGAAATCATTAAGCCATCTGGGTTGACAATAAATTGCAGAGGCCTCGTACCCCTGATACAAGCTAACCCATAAAGCCGCACTCCACAAAAGTCCCTAATCTTTTACAAATTGCAAACGTGAGATATTCACACGTTATCCTTCTTTATAATCGAGTTGTCAATTGACGGCACAAGCTGCAAAACCCTAACATT